>NC_143393.1:53572425-53878259 GCF_980474605.1 Leiobunum rupestre | reverse complement strand
ATGTAATATTTTATTTGATGCGTGATGCGTCACTCGTGACCTAGGCTATCGAAAGTCGCTTGATGACTTAGGCCTAAGGTGGTGCCTTGGGTATTAGCCTAGCTGATTATTTAACCGTGTATGGTCAGAAATAATAAATAAGGGTGGCACTTTCTTATCGAAACCGTGTATGGTCAGAAGTAATAAGTGTGGCACTTTCTTATCGAAGTCGTTTATGTGTGGCACGAAATAAAATTATCGCCTTCTTGGCGAACTTGTATAGTTTGTATAGTTGGTCCAGAGATTTCGTCTCATTTGATAGAACTCTTTGACGCGCTCGCAGTGCCGTAAATTTCCGCCCCCTCCGACCAACACCCTTAAAGGGAGAGTGACCGAAAAAAACAAGTTGGTCTCATTCGATATAACTTTTTGACGCGCAGGCAGTGCCGTAAATTTCCGCCCCTCCGACCAATCCCCTTAAAGGGAGAGTGACCGAAAAAAAGTTGGTCTCATTCGATAGATCTCTTTGACGCGCACGAAGTGCCGTTAATTTCCGCCTCCTCCGACCAACCCCCTTAAAGGGAGAGTGATCGAAAAGTTCATAAATTCATGGGTATGTTTTTTATGAATTTGCGAATTTACACGACTTTTGGTGCCTTAACTACCCAAATATTTGATATAAATTTCCTAAAATAAACCCATTTTAATCCCTGTTGAAGAATTTCTTTATATCATATTTCCACTAATTTCAATAATTTAAAAGAATTATGTTCGTCGTGTTTTGCTTACCTATTTCACCTTTGATACCGTCTATCTAACGATAGGATATCACATGGCCTCAACAACTTTTGTATTGGTTAATTTGGTTTGCCCACCCGGGTATCCTGAGGGTGGGCGGTGGCCACTCTTTAACATAGGATGGAAAATTATACATCAAACTATAGGAAATCACATGGCGTCAACAGCTTTTGTATTGCTTTGCCCACCCACGTATTCTGAGGGTGGGCGGTGTGCACTCTTTAACACAGATGGGTAAATTATTATATCAAACAATAGGAAATCACATGGGCTCAACAGCTTTTGTATTGCTTTGCCCACCCGCGTACCCAGAGGGTGGGTGGCGCCCAAGTTTTAATCCTTCAACTTAGGATGGTATTTTATATATCTAACGATAGGAAATCGCATGGCCTCAACAGCTTTTGTATTGGTTTGCCCACCCGCGTATCCTGAGTATGGGCGGTGACCACTCTTTACCATAGGATAGTAAATTATATATCAAACAATAGGAAATCACATGGGCTCAACAGCTTTTATGTCAGTTTTCCCATCCGGGTCTCCTGATGGTGGGCGGCATCCACTCTTTAACTTAGGATGGCAATTTATATATCAAACGATAAGAAATCACGTAGACTCAACAGCTTTTGTATTAGTTTGTCTACCTGTGTCTACTAAGGGTGTATGGGTTTGCCCACTCGAATACACTGATGTGGAACTAATATTACGGCCTGGGCCGACTTGTTACACCCAATCCTAAGGATTTGTGTATATTAGTATCAAGTACAGTGTAGAAGATGCCGATGCCGCCGTGTCGCGCATGCATCTTGAACAATTAGGGCTAGAAGAGTCAATGATATCTCGTTCGAATGTACATACATCGCCATTGATAGCCTTTGATAAAGTTTTCAAATCGGAGCCCTAGAATTTGGGCATTTGCCCAATTTACTATTTTCGGTGGTTTCGCTTTATGTGGTAGATATTTTATTTAAAATTAAGTCCGGTAACGTTAAAAAAATATTATTGCATAGGTTAGGTTTCAGCGGACCTACAACTTCGGTTATACCAGTAAATATTAAATTTAAGTATAGTTTTCAGGATCATTTACGGGACCCCAATTTTCGTGGTTTTATATTTTCGCCTAAAAATCTACATACAGTTCCTTAATTTAAGTCCGATTTTCAAAAAAGTTATATTTTTGAATAGCTGTGGTTTGTTTTGCTTTGCAAATACGTTCCTTAATTTTAATTCTAAGTAAGGTTTTTTGGGCAGCGTATACGGACCCCCGCAATTTCCAACATTGTAAATCCGCGTTTTTATAGAAGTCCACGCGCCCATTTCCCTCTGGCGTTTTTCAAGGCCACGCTTTCAACGTATGACCAGAAAAAACAAATAAGTATGACACTGACCGAATTAGTCTTTGTCGTATAACCAGAAAAAATAAGTGTGACACTCAACGGCTGACTAGTAGTAACAAATTAGTGTGATCAGAAGTAAAAAATAAAAGTGACACTAATCGATGAAATCTTCGACGCTTTCAAAGTATGACTAGAAGTAACAAATAAGTGTAAATACAGTTATATGTGACCGTGGATATATATTGAATGTGATACCGGCGTTGCCGGTTGCTGTGAATAGCTCAAACAAACTTAACACATTAGATCAGAAGAAAATAGGGGAAGAGGAGCGCTAGCGTCAAATAGCGAGGCCCCATTAAACGAATTTTTCGCGCCATTTTACTACCCCTGGGGGTTGGCAGAAATTCGGGATTGGAACGCGCATTAATACACGATTGCCGTACTCTAAGCCCGTGCTACGCCGTTTCGTCTGCTAGGAGGTTAAAGCACTGGCAGTGGGGAAAAAAAAGAGTAAGTAGTTCAATACGAATTATCATTTTCCTCAAATTATTATTAGATTTATATCTTCTAATAATTAATTTTATATTTCTAGGTTAAAAATGGACTTGTCAGACGTTTTGAACCACGAAAGGGAAGAGTTTAAGGCAATACAGTTATATCCAAGAAGGGGTGAATTGTTGCAATGGCTTGAAGAAACTGGAGATATAAAATTTGTCTTTAAAAGCATGACTATGAAATTCAACTCATTAAAAGAAAGTGAAACAGAAAGTGAAACAGAAAGTGAAACAGAAAGTGAAACAGAAAGTGAAACAGAAAGGGAAACAGATCAGAAGGTAGGAGGCTATGGATGTTTTCTAAATACCAGGCAAAACAGGATTACAAGTATTGCAGCGAAAGCGATGGAAACACAAATTGAAGTTGCAGGCTTTTTTACAGCATCACCAGACGTAGATTTGATAGCTGCTATAATTAAAAAATATTTAAATTCAAAGTCTGATGGTTTAATAGAGGATATCGTTGTAGTACTACCCTTCTTAGGACATTCCATATTAGATTGTCATAATAAGAGTTGCAAAAAGCTTGTGATGAATCGCAAGTAGTTGTAAGATCATTACCCCTTAAAGACTCTTTAAGAAATCAAGAATCTGACCAACAGTACTCTGCGTATTGTTTTTAAGGTGGTTCATTAGGGGAAATTATGTGTATCGGCGTAGATTAACGAATAAAAATTTATCCTTGACCCAAAGGAACGAATATTATAAAATAAGTAGTAACAACAGTGAGTTAGACGTACTAAAACAGTGCACAATTGAATTATACCCTTTTTACAGTACAAGTTTATCAGTTGAATATAATACGAAGCAAATTTAAATGAAAGAAATATATATCTACAGAGGGTATTTGTATTTTACTCGCTTACGAAAAACTTGCCGCATCTTTAACGCTCATTTTATTTGAACACTCGCCCTTGATGAAGACACCGTAGAATAGCTATATTCGACATCTGGTAGTGGACGACTCGTAGACTTCCTGTTGACGTTGTGACATATACCGCATGAAAAAGACCAATGCCGTCAAATTTCCAATATCATTTAATGACTCGCACACCCAGGAAATCAATGACTGCATTAGGAATCGTAGATGTCCAAATATCCACACCAATAAAAAATGTATTAACAAGAAGCGAAAAACTTACCATCACAAAGCCAGAAAGCCACTTGACTAAACCACAGCTCGTATATCAATAAATGACCGTAGACGGAATAGTTAGTGCGACACCTTACCGGGTCATTCCACGACAAATCAGGCAGGGGTCCCCACGGCACCATAACCGATTTTGATGAAAGTTTACAGAGTTAAACTTTAAACATTTTTAGTGGTAGGTTCAAAATTTTAAGTCTTAATTCGATATTGTTTCTGAGATGTTCGGGGGAATTCTGCAGACTTTCCTAGGAAAGTTGTGACACGCCTTCTTTCTTTCAACTTTCTTCTTGAGATTTCATTGGGTGCGAAATCACATGTCGCATTACGTCCCCAGGGATCGTACAAATTCGACCCCTTCACTCCGATTGGTTGTCGTTACGTCATAGAATGACACCACGTGATTGTGAGGCAATAATCGCCATCTATTCGACTCCGAAGGACCAAGTTCAGTTCAGTTCCGCAGCCATATTCAGCTGCCCGTGGTTAAGAGTTCTCATAGGCTGAAGTGGTCGTGACGTATGCCTATTGTAATTGGCTACAGAAAATTGAAGGGGGAAAGATTTCCCCCGGGAATTTGCCGTTATCTCTGACGCAATTCCGGGGAAAAGAACTTTTAGCTTGGAGGCGCCTTCTATCTTTGAGCGCGAAAACTAACATCATGAAAATTCGAACGGAAGTGAGTTTATCAAAAGGTCACGGTCAACCGGAAAGAGTGCCGAAGGTCACTTTAAATTTCAAAATGGCATGTGAAGCTGTGGAAAAGTGTCGTGTATAATTTGTAAAAATGTCGATAAAAATTATATGTAAACCGTAATTTACACGATCTGGACGTTGAAAAATTAGGTATGGAGTGCAATTTTTACGAAGAAGGTATATTTGAAGGTTTCAGGTTACTGGAAGTCGTGCATTGGTGTAGGCCTGTAACCCTTGCCTTATTTTAAACAAATGAAGATCCTTTTTTGCAAGCCGAAGATGTTTCATCTGCAAAAGTAAGAGAAGTACACTTGTTATATTGTTTAATTCTTAGACTAATTAAGTACTTTTAGATATCGTTTGTGACAAGGTACTGCGATATGGATAAGAATGGTATTTACTCAATACACGAAGAGCTGGTACGAACATTTTCATGTTGAGACCCAGGTAGCAAAATAACGTTTGTAAAATGGTCAATATTTGGTTTTTGGTCAAAATAACGTTTAATGGTTACTATCCCACTAATTATAAACGTTTATATTTAGTAAAATATTGACCTCTTTTAGAACTCATGTTTTCATCAAAATAGTTAGGTTGAAAAAACCACGTTATTTACATTCAAAAACGTCACTTTTAATGTGGATATTAAGGTTAAAATAACGTTATATTATTTTACTTTTTAAGGATATATCTTTTGACAAACATGAGACGTTGTTATGTTTTTTGCTATCAACTAATTTTTTAATCTAACTAATAATAAAAGTTTATATTTAGTTAATTATTAACCACTTCTTAAACATGTTTTAAAAAAAATATTCTAATTAAAACATGTTATAGAAGTGGTTAATATTTAACTAAATATAAACTGTATTTATATGTTTGTTTGCCCGCTATAGGAATCTACAGTTTTCAACTTCTAGGTCGACCAAATTTGGTACCCTCACTGTGGTTTTCAACGGTTACGGTCGGCAAAACATCTTTAATTAATTGGATTAATTTAAAAATTAGGTATATCCGCTATACATAAGATACTACACTTTGGTCTTAGCCAAAAGACCGAGTTTCTTAATTCTTTGGCCCTACACACGGAAAACGATTAAAGTATAGTAATGTTTTTTAAAAGCCTTCTTCAATAGACACTAGGCCTTGTGATAAAATTCAAATTATTGTGTTATCAACGTATAATTGTTTAAATTTGCATAAATCAGTTGGTTATATGGGGTAGGGTGCCATGCGTGGAGAGAGTTAGGCCACCGTTGTACTTAGTTTAGACTGTGACCTTGTTTGCCACTACCGCTTTTTATTAGGTAATTGCCTGCACTGTATGGTGAAAGGTATATACGTAAGGGAATAAATCTTTTATGTTGTTGTGCTGTATATTCCCGGGAATTATCGGGTACCCTATATAGTTAAGTAACTTACAAAATGTTCAAAATCGACTTTAGTCCTATAACGTTTATATTAGGTTCATTATGCATCGTTTAATAGTTTTAATAACATTTCATATTGACGTTTAATAGACGTTAATCAAATAACGTTTATACTTGGGTTTCTGATAGTATTAATAGACTTAATATCAACCGTTTTATAAACCGTCTATTTTGGTGACATCGTCAACCATTTCATAACGTTTATCTCTCAACATAGTTTCAACGATTCACAAACGGTTTATCAACGAGATTTTGCTACCTGGGGAATAATTTTTATTTTAACTTTTGTAATAATGGTCCCAAAATTTAGAAGGTGGCTTGATGGTTTGTGATTACCCAACAACTTCATTGTTGATTCTATCAAAACTTGACACGCTTCGAGACAGAAAATGTCACGTTATACAACGAGCTTAAGTATGATGTCCATCTTTTTCGTAACTCTGTGTGAAAAAGTAACCAATTTTCTTCTTACAGTCCCTGTTGGTCTCACCATTTTCAAAGAGTGACCACTTCTCATTCTCCTTTGAAGATGCATATTTCAACAAATGACGGTAAAGGACAACCTTGTTAAGAGCTGCTCTTCAAAAATAGTTTTTCTTGTTTACAGCAATAAAGCAAGTAAAGGTGCAAACTTGCCAGTTCAGAGCTCTAAAAGTATCTACGATTCGTTCAACTGTCGCAACCATGTCAAGGTTATTGGAATGGAATTCCTTGGGGCTACAATTGATATAAATGTTTCAATCTCCATTGACACTACAATTTAATTAACCGAAAGGCTCTTTAGAGTAAGGAGTGTCAATAGCTCCCAGTCATATTTTATGGATGGTGAGGCTCAATTAACTGGAGATTCTTATGGCTTGTTCAATTGGTAAAATAGTATTAAATATTGTTTGAATTTTCGCAATTCGTCCAGAATGTGATTATAAAGCATTAAGATAAAAGAAATGACCAGCTGAACTCTGTTTATTTACATAATCATTATTTGGAAGAGAGAAGGATTACCCTGGGGGATTGAGATAATGAATCTGATATTCCCCCTTTCACCCCCCCCCCCAATCCCCCAATGGTAATCGCAAGATTTTCTCTCTGCTTCCCTCCGAGTTATCACAATCCCCCAACGGTAACAACAAGATTTTCTCTCTCTGCTTGCCTCCGAGTTATCACAATCCCTCAACGGTAACAACAAGATTTTCTCTCTCTGCTTGCCTCCGAGTTATCACAATCCCTCAACGGTAACAACAAGATTTTCTCTCTCTGCTTGCCTCCGAGTTATCACAATCCCTCAACGGTAACAACAAGATTTTCTCTCTCTGCTTGCCTCCGAGTTATCACAATCCCTCAACGGTAACAACAAGATTTTCTCTCTGCTTCCCTCCGAGTTATCACAATCCCTCAACGGTAACAACAAGATTTTCTCTCTCTGCTTGCCTCCGAGTTATCACAATCCCCCAACGGTAACAACAAGATTTTCTCTCTCTGCTTGCCTCCGAGTTATCACAATCCCTCAACGGTAACAACAAGATTTTCTCTCTCTGCTTGCCTCCGAGTTATCACAATCCCTCAACGGTAACAACAAGATTTTCTCTCTCTGCTTGCCTCCGAGTTATCACAATCCCTCAACGGTAACAACAAGATTTTCTCTCTCTGCTTGCCTCCGAGTTATCACAATCCCTCAACGGTAACAGCAAGATTTTCTCTCTCTGCTTCCTCTCCCCATTCGCCTAAATATAATCGCCAAGATTTTTCCTCGTGCAGATTTCTGGAGGATGGAATTTACCCCTCTCTACTCTTAGCCCCACCGCGTTAACCATAATTTCCACTATCGCTTCCGAACCCCTTAATTTCTAATCTCTAGGCAATAAAAACAAGTTATTTACATTTAATTTTTTTATTTTAGAACTATGTTTTACATGTTAGTAGGTACTATCAGATATTCCATTAAATGGTTATCTTGTACATTACACAATGAAAACAAATTGAAGTAACTAAGTTTACAGGTTAATTGATTATCTACGAGTAAATTAGTAAGAACTTGTAGTACTTCCGAGGGTGATTTAAAACAGCCAAAATAAGATTTTACTTTATGGTGCGAATTAAATTGATCGGGGTACAAAAATAAACCCTCAAAAGGTTTACCATATAATAATTCGTGAATTTTTTTAAGGTTTTTAACAATAGCTAAGTACATGCATTCGATAACATTTTTATGTTCGTTTAAAAGATTTATTTGAAACCGAATAAAATCAATTTTTTTTTGGAACTCACCGATTTCACGAGCTCCCAGATCCAGAACATGGCCGTAGGTAGAGTTCAATTTTATAGTGTTCGACGTGGCGACGATGGATACGTTATTGCCGTGATAATCCAGGATGTTGTGGGTTAGCGCTGGTGCTCCGGTTTACGTAGCGGCTAAAAGTTCTTCCCAAAGAGCGAGTAGATTAGTGAAAGCTTCGGATGTCAGGAACAGAATATTTTCGTTCGATTTTTTGAAGAAAAGAACTTGTAACTTGGAACCGTCGAAACCAAAAGAAATGTAGACTGATCCTCCTAACGTGATTTTTATGTTGATACGTCTTTCTTGGGCCCAGCGTTTGGATACGGTATGAGTCTCGGCTATAGAAAATGAAAATAATGCTTACCAATAGAACGTTTTTCCATGTTTACGGTAGACGAAGGGAGCAAAGCGGATGCACTTCTTTTCAGTTCAGTGTCTCCGAGAGAAATGACGCGTGGGAGATTAATCAGTTCCTATCTTGTTGAGATTAATTCATCACGTGATCTAAACTTCAAATAACCCTCAAATTCTATTGGCTCTCTCTCTCTGAGATAACAGCTCTACGTACTTAATTAAGCCGTCTCGTGATCTGCAACTAATGATTCCCATGGTTTGAGGTCATAATTTTACCCACTTGGAAAAACCCAATGTAGATTCCTCTCGAGAGCTTGTGATGCAATCATATCCTAGAAAACAATACAATGAATAGAAATTAACATTAAATTAGTATACTTTTAATACCATTTTGTGAACTACAATGAAAAAAGTTATTTTTACGGTAGAAAATAAGAAAATTGTAATTAAAATTATCACTACGGCAATTATTTTAGATGGTTGTTTCAGGACGGCAATTATGGCCGATGTTTGGACTTCCGAGTCCATATCGGAAATGAAGTTAAATGGAATATTTTCGTAAATAAGTCTCTATCTCTCTCTATCTATCTCTCTCTATCTATATCTATCTCTCTCTCTCTATCTATCTATCTCTATCTATATCTATCTATCTATCTCTCTCTATCTATCTATCTATCTATCTATCTCTCTATCTCTCTCTCTATCTATCTCTCTCTCTCTATCTACCTATCTCTCTCTCTCTATCTCTCTATCTATCTCTCTCTCTATCTATCTCTCTATATCTCTCTATCTCTCTCTATCTATCTCTATCTATCTCTATCTATCTCTATCTATCCCTATCTATCTCTCTATCTCTCTCTATCTATCTATCTATCTCTCTCTATCTATATCTCTCTCTATCTATCTATCTCTCTCTATCTATCTCTCTCTCTCTCTCTATCTATCTATTTATCTATCTCTCTCTCTCTCTATGTATCTCTCTCTCTATCTATCTATCTATCTCTCTCTCTCTATCTATCTCTCTATCTCTCTATCTCTCTCTCTCTCTCTCTCACCCTTTCTAGAATCAGATGACACGTGCCACTCTTTATCTTTGGAAGATAATTTTATCATGTCGTCGCCCAGTACGGAGGGCATTCAGCGCTTTGCTGAAAAAGTTAAAGTTGCCCGACGGGACGCGGAGGAACTTACTGCCGCTGCTGCTAGGGCGACCGAAATGTTCGAGTAAGCTAAAGCGTTGTTGGTTGCCCGTACGGCTAAAAGCCCTCTTCGTAATATTACCCCTCAGCATAATAACGACCGCATAGCTGTCGCTGGCACATCACGAGCCCCTCAGTATTCGCCACCCTTGTCTCAGGCAATAGTTGCTGAGAAAAACGTGAATTTGGCAGACCCCGCTTCGTCTCCTCCTCAAGTTGGAGGTGGTTTAGTTGACGTTCCAATAACGCCTCCGTCCTTTCCTAACTTACCAGGTTCTATTAAAATATTAAATAATAATGTCCAAAATTTCCCAAATTTCGGAGTAATGGGGCGAACTTTAAATGTCAGACTAGAAAATAATATAGAAAACGGTATTTATACGTTGATGGAAACCCTATTGGAAGACTGTTTGCCTTCCGATATTGTTTCTGTTTCGTTCGTCAACGTCACTAAACCCGGTTTTCAAATTCACGTCAGTTTCCGGCGAAGGGATCAATTAGACTTGCAATGGTTGATGACGTATATCGATGAAAAAAGCTACAGATCCGAGAACGATGGGTGTTTCTTTGAAGGAATCGTTACGGTTACTTTTAACCGAGTTAGATGACCGCAAGGAGGAACTAGACCAGTTGGGTTAGGTATTTCCCTCGAAAAAGAGTTTTCTTTTTATAAACAATGTACCATTACAATAAATAACCCTGATAAAATTTGTTTAGCTAGAGCTCTTGTAGTAGCCATGACTCACCGAGAGCATATGAATAATAAAGATGATTTAGAACTTAAAAGAAAATATAACACCATAAGACGAAGTAGGGGTAAGAACTTTGAAGCGCAGTTACAGACCTTGGAGGCTAGGAAACCTTTAGCTTACGCTGCGTTATCCGATAACGAATGCTCAGGGCCGGACGCTTTAACTCGGTTCCAAAAAATCTTGCCCGAATAGAGTATTATCGTTTTTCGATTACGCAATCCAGTTCCCGTAATTGTTTTCGGTGACGTGGATGAAGAGAGGGAATGCAATGGACCTCCCCGCAAACGTCTTTATCTTTTAAATATTGACACACATTTCAACGTAATTACTAACCCCAAGCCCCTTTTCGCCTTTAATAGATTTTGCGAAAAATGTTTGATAGGATATAATAATCTTACAGATCATAAATGCTCACTTTTCTGTAACGCTTGTTGTAGAAAGCAAGATTACATAAAGGGAGTGAGTAAAATAACTTGTCAAACATGTTTAAGAGTTTTCCCTAATCAAAATTGTTACGATTACCATTTATCAGGACCCGAGCCCTTATGTAATAAAATTTACGTTTGTAATTTTTGCGGAAAATTTGTCAGTATGTTTAAGCGTGAGACAGTACACGTTTGCGGAGAGACCTATTGCCTTTCGTGTAGTGAGTTTAACCCCGCTGGTCATTTATGTTACATGCAACCTTTAAAGACCGACCGTAAAGATTCTGCCGAAAAAACTACTCGTTCTCGAATAAATAGCAATAATAAACGGGTCCACGACTCCGACAATGAACAATCACCACCAACTAAGAGAAGTACTCCAAAAACGGAAGTCTTTGTTTTTTTATGACTTGGAATGTAAACAAACAAAGCGTACTGATGACGATGCTTTGATTCACGAACCAATTTTATGCGTTTCGCAAAAAGCGTGTAAATTCTGTTTCGAAGAAAAAGATAGTCAGTACGCATGCGCTAAATGCGGTAGTGGTCCTCGGAAGAAAATATTTCTCTCAAAAGACCCCGTCTGCGACTTTCTGGAGTATCTTCGTACGCTTAACAGAGTGGCTGATAAGATAATATGTATCGCCCATAACGCTAAAGGTTACGACGCGCAATTTATAGTACGTAAAATGATCGATTTAAAGTGGACCCCTAAAGTCTTGACAGACGGGACCAAATTCATCAATGTACAGTATAAAAAATTAAAATTCTTATATTCCTTAAATTTTATGCCCTTTGCCCTTTCTCAATTCGTTTCCACATTTGGTTTAGATAATAATTTAAATAAGGGACAGTTCCCGCATCTATTGTTTAATACCGTAGACCATGAATTTGATCCCGGCCGTTCAAACGAAACCAATTACGTACTACATAATGACATGCCTCCGATGAACGCGTACAACCCTAATCGTTTAAGCGGTAAGGCCTACGATGAATTTATCCAGTGGTATAACGATTCCCGGTCCGAAGCTTGCAGTAATTCGGACCCCAACTTTAATTATTTTGATTATAAAAGAGATTTAATCCGGTACTGTCGCCAGGACGTAAACATTCTTTTGCAAGGCTGTTTATCGTATCGTTCTATTTTCATGGATAAATTCGAAATATACCCGTTCTTAACCGCGATAACGATTGCGGGAGTATGCAGTTTTATCTTTAGGAAACACTTTTTACAGCCCGATACGATTGTTGTAGTGCCCCCTTTCGGCTATCGTATGAACTGCAACCAGAGTTTTGGAGCGATCGAATGGATTGAATGGGAGTCTCACTTACGAGGGAAGGAAATACAGTCTGCTTTTAATGGATTTAAACCTAGAATTCTTAACATTAACGTGGACGGACTTCTCGATAACGAAGTGTTTCAATATCACGGATGTTATTTTCACGGCTGTAAAAAGTGTTTTCCTATCAATAGAAACTTAGCGTTATACGGCGACCACACACAGACCCATAATTCGCGATACGCGTCAACCGTTGCTACCACAAACCGCTTGAAACAATTGGGATACACTGTCCATGAGAAATTTTAATGTTTCTTCAAAGCCGAGAGGAGTACTAACCCCGCTATCGACCTCTATCTTTCTACTCAAAATTAAAAATTAAAAATTAAAGAGCCAATCCGCCCCCGCGAAGCCTTTTTCGGAGGACGTACGTCAGCCTTAAAATTACATCACAAGTGTAAAGAGGGGGAGGAAATTAAATACATTGTTATTTTTTCACTCTATCCGTGGTGTAACAAGTATTGCAAGTTACCCGTGGGACACCCTAAAATACATGTAAAAGCTCCTTTCCCTGACATTTCTACCGTAAACGGTTTAATAAAAGCCACAATGTTATCGCTTCAATCTCTCTACCATCCCGTTTTACCCCAAAGAATAGGATCGAAACTAGTGTTTGCCAACTGCCAAAAGTGTAGCGAGTCTCGAAACCAGCAGATTCGTCCCCACGAAGACTCAGAACGAGAAATAACTGGTACTTGGGTTGCAGACGAGATACAGTTGGCAATCGAAATGGGTTACAAGGTCATTTCTATTCACGAAATTTGGGAATACGAGGTAGTAAAATACGACCCGATATCGAAAGAGGACGGTCTTTTCTCCGAGTACGTCAACGCTTTTCTTAAACTCAAACAGGAATCCAGCGGCTTACCCACGGGCATAGAGACCGATGAAGAGATTAAGAAATACGTTGACGAATATTACGAAAAGGAAGAAGTAAAACTTGATCCTACCAATATTAAAAAGAACCCTGGACTTCGTACCATTGCGAAGCTTTGTCTTAACTCTTTTTGGGGGCGGTTCGGTCTTAACCCGCGCAAAGACCAATCGGCTATTATTAGCTATCCCAAAAAGTTTTTCGATTTATTCTTAGACCCTGACATAGAAGTTAAATCGGTTATTCCCTTAAGTCAAACGCATTGCGTGATCAAGTGGGCGTTTTTGAAAGATATTGATCTTGTTTACCCGAACGTACTAATTGCAGCCTATACGACCGCAATGGCTAGGATCAAGTTATACTCTTATTTAAGGAGATTAGACCGTCTTTCGTATTATTATGATACGGACAGTTGCATTTATCTAAAATTACGTAATGGGATAGAGATTGAGACGGGAAACTATCTCGGAGACATTACCGATGAGTTGGCAAAGTACGGAAAAGGCTCGTACATCCAAGAATTGGCCACAGGTGGCGCAAAAAATTACGCCTTTAAAGTACTAAACCCTACGACCGGTGAAGTCTCCAACGAGATGAAGGTCAAAGGGTTCCGTATAAATCAAGGCATTAAAGATTTGGTTAATATGGACACGCTTAAAAGATTGATAGGCGTCGACGGGGAAACGAACGAGCCAGTAACCGTACCCCAGCCGAGGCAGATTTTGCGTCTACCCGATCATACGGTCGTTTCCGTCGACCGTACTAAAATCTATTGACCCGTCGTAGACAAGGTACGGTTACTGGATGACTTCACTACGGTACCCTACGGCTATAAAGCGAATCTAATTGGTCCTGAGGACGGGGACGTAGAGGCCTCCAATCACTAATTCTCGCTAAAAATTAGTCTCACCACTCTAAAGTGAATATAGGTTTCAGTCTTACGACTCTAAAGTGAATATAGTCTTGCGACTCTAATGTGAATATCAAACCTATACGGGGTAAGGGACGAAATAGGTTATTCGATTATATTTTTCCTCCGCTGAAGAGTCCCATAAATTTAACCGAATTTTAATTTACATTTTCATTTGTACGCTTGTACTCGAAGGGAGATAACCATGCAATTTATTCATCCGTTTAATTGCGTAACGGCAGGCCCGAGTCAGAGTGGCAAAAGCTATTTAATTGAATATATAATTAATCACGAAGAGGAAATGTTTATTCCGGGTTTCAAAGAAATACATTGGTATTACGGAGAATGGCAAGCTCTATACGATAAAATGAAGCACAGGGTAGTTTTTATTATTAGTTATCGACGACCAGATGAGCGAGAGTAAAGGTCAAATTGGCGATTTATTAGTGAAAGGCACCCATCACCGTTCTCTAAGCGTTATTTTTATTACACAGAATTTATTCCATCAATCAAAAGATAGCAGAACCGTTTCCTTGAATTCGCATTACATAATTTTATTGAAAAGTCCCCGAGACCGTCAGCAAGTGGCTTATCTCGCTAGACAAATGTTCCCTGATAAATGGCGTTTTGTAGTAGACGCTTACGAAGACGCAACTTCGAGACCTCACGGTTATCTAGTATTCAATTTAACTCAAACTTGTCCCGAAGATCAAAGAGTCTTAACTAATATTTTACCGGGAGAAACGTGCTACGTCTATCTCCCCAAATAAATAGAACTAACATTTCGTAATTTCAATCAGTTATGAATCATATCTCGTAGATTACGTATCGAGAGAGACGCTCTCCGATATCTCGGTCGTTGCAAACCCGTTCAACGAAAAGCCATTTTAGCTAAAGCCGACAAATCCCTCATAGAAGTCATCAGTGAATGTATTCATAACACTTTAATTGGTAACGTAAAACTATCAAATACGAAAAAAAACAGGTTATCTCGTCATAAAAATACCCTTAGAAAACTAGCCAGTAAGCGTGTAGCTTGGAAAAGTAAAAAGAAATTGTTAGTTCAGTCTGGGGCGGATTTTTCTCGTTTCTTCTACCCGTCGTTTCAACCCTTCTTGGTTCTATATTTAGAAGTAAACAATGAAACACGCTAGAAAAATGATTCTCGTCCCTAGCGACGTTTTAAAGTCCGACCCGTTCCCGCACTCCCTCGCTCTGACCGTCTCTGAATTAGACGCTAAGATGGACCAAATATTAAATATGAAAGATTTAGACGACGCCTCGAAATGGATTTTATACGAACAAGCTTTAATGAGACACGGAAATCTACGTAAGCAAGCCTTCGGCTCCTAAAGAAATCGAAATTGCCCCCGCACTCGACTCGCTAAGTAGGGACTGGATAGACGATTTGCCTTTGATATATTACCATAAAGCGCAAAGCATGGTGGATCAGTTGGAAACTGTACCCGAAAGAATACGGTGGGATGAAAACGGGGAGCTCGTAATAAACGGTCGACCTATTAAAGGTTCCAATATTAGCGAAATTGCCAAAGCGTATTTAAATCCTAAAGCCTACCCAAAACCTATCGGATATTTCGCGTTTATTTCCAATTTAACCCAATTTAAGTCTTCACCGGCGATCCCAGGGTTTCCCTCCCCGCTAGCTCCGAGCGCCCGACAACGACGTTCTCCCGTTAAGCGCGAGTATCCGGTTCCTCAAAGAGGGCGCGCGCGCAGGACAGATAAGCCCCGCTCCACTCGTAGCCTCGACCGAGATCACTCCACGTCTGACTCTTCTCATCACTCTTATAAACAAACAAGGAGTCGCGCGCAAAAGTCGAAAGTATGGGCGAAGCTATTTTAGAAAAAATATATTTTGACCCGAAGCATCCGGCGTCTTTCGGAGGCGCTGAAAGGTTATTCCAGTCCGTAGAGTCTCACGGCTTAAGTAGGGAAACTGTAGAAAAATGGTTAAGAGGAATCGACGCTTTTACGATGCATAGGCCGAAATATAAAAAGTTTCAACGAAATAAAATAGTAATATAAGGGAACAATACCAGGCGGATATTAACGATATGCGCTCGTTAGAGGCTGATAATGACGGATACAAATACATTTTAACAATTATAGACTGTTTTAGTAGAAAAGCGTGGGGGTTACCTCTTAAAACTAAATCGGGGAAAGAGGTTTTGAAAAATATAAAAATTGTTTTTAAAGACGGAATTCCTGATAAATTTCAATTGGACAAGGGCACGGAATTTAGGAATAAAGAAGTACAAGGATATTTCAAAAAGAATAAAATTAAATTTTTTAGTACCGAAAATGACGAGATAAAAGCCTCTATCGTAGAAAGGTTTAATAGAACGTTAAAAACAAAAATGTATAGATATTTTACCCATCACTCCACAAATAGATATTTGGAAGTCTTACAGGACTTGGTCGAAGCGTACAATTCCTCTTACCATAGCTCAATTAAAATGGCCCCTAATGACGTTTCGGAAAATAACGTATTACGTGTGTACAATAATATTTACTCTAAATATTATGCCGAGAAACTGAAAATGAAACCGCAATTCCAAGTAGGGGATTTGGTTAGAATAAATACAACTAAAATGATATTTCAAAAGGGTTTCGAAGCTAATTATACAGAAAAAATATTTAAAGTCGTAGCTATAGTTAAAAGACATCCTCCCGTTTATAAAATAAAAGACTTATCAGAAATCGATATAAAAGGGACGTTCTATTTTCGAGAGCTTCAAAAGGTCAGCGCGCCTCGTTCGTTCAAGTTAAACAAGGTTTTACGACAGAGAACTAAAAACGGAGTAAAACAATTGTACGTTAGTTGGCTAGGATATCCTCCATCGTTTAATAGTTGGGTTAATCAAGATGACGTCTGGGATTTACATAACTCTTCCTAGTAATACTAGAGATAAGAATAAAAACAATTCAGAAAATACTCTAGCCTCGTATTCTACAACGTTGGCCAAACCCATTAGTTTACGTGGAGATTGGGAAATTGCCCTGGTAGAAATTATTTATCCTTTATCTTTTTATAACGTAAGCGAACCAATGGGGTGCGGAATAGAAATTAAGGAATTACTATCGAACCCTCCAGCCCACATAGTAGATTACAAATATACGTACGTCTTCCGCGAGATACCTCAGGGCTACTACAAAAATCCTCATGAACATTTGGCTGTACTTAATGAAAGTATTAAAAGTTTGAACCTTGATTTAAAGGAAAGCGCTAATTCAGAGTTCGATAATGATTCATTAGGAAAATTTGAATATAGTTTAGAAAGTGGACGCGTACAATACACTTAATATAGTAAACATTATTGCAAAGTCGAGTTAACGCCAGAGTTGAGGAAAATTTTAGTATTTAGAGATAATTTTACTGATATTTCTCCTAAGCAAGCAATCAGATCAGATACCCCTATGCAATTAAACTTATTCGTCCCCGATCTTATGTTCGTGTATTCCGATTTGGTTGGAAATGAAATGGTTGGGGATACATTAGCCCCCTTTTGCGAACAATTGTTGTAGACCAAAACGCGCCCCATGGATCAACCGTTTAAAAAACTTTCGATTCTCCGCATTACCTTAAACTGTGTAGAAATTATTTTGACAGTATCGACATTAATATAAGAACTAGTTTAGGTTAATTCGTGCCATTTCAGTTTGGTTCAGTCACGTGTAAAGTACATTTACGACGAGCTCCGTAAAAAAAAGGCTTATCAGTACGTTGATAGAAATTGTCCCTACATGCAATATTATTTAAATCAGGCGGGGGGCGGAGTAGATTTACCTTATTTCTCTGGGTTTGCGGGACAAAAAGGACACGGAATTGGTAGCTTTTTTTCAGGGCTAGCTAGGTTTGTATTCCCATTCCTAAAACAGTCTGCCAAATACGTGGGAAAAAGGGCTCTTTCTACAGGAAAGAAAGTACTCGGAGACGTCTTGCAAGGTCAGGACTTAAAAACGTCAGGCAATAAACGAATGACAGAAACTGTGGACGAAATGGCTGCGCAAGAAGGTTCGGGTCGTGGCAAGAGAAGAAAAACGACTAAGAAAGCATTGAAGAACCCCCACGCAAAGAAAAAGAGTTCAGATAAACGCCGCAAGTTCACGCGTACGGTTCGCGATATTTTTGCTCTCTAAAAATGGAAGTACTTAAAAGCGAATTAAATATTTTCAACGAACTACCAACTCAGCGTTGAAAAAGGTCAAACGGTATGGTGTAAGCCAATTTCATCTATCGACAGCAGTTCTATCATCGAATTCGTGGTACCGGGTACGGGAGACTCTTACACAGATTTGGCAATGACAATGATATATTGTAAAGTCAAAATCGTCAAGACCAACGGTGACAACTTGGATGCCGGATCTAACGTTTCGCTCGTTAACAATTCTCTGCATTCGCTATTCAAACAATGCGAAGTGAAACTCAATGATACGACGGTTTCACCATCGGCCGCGAATTACCCCTATAGGGCCTATATCGAAACCTTGCTCAACTTTGGGTACGATGCAAAAAACACTCACCTAGCGACATCTGGATGGTACGATGACACGGCTGGAAGTATGGATCTGATAACAAACGCCGGATTTAAAAACGTCAGGCTCTAGCCGCTGAATCAAAAGAAATTGAACTTTACGTCAACATTTTTTGAGACATTTTTAATTTCAACAAATATTTAATTAATGGCGTACAACTTAAGGTTTCACTAACTAGAAATAGCGATTATTTTACCCTTTTTAGCGACACTGTCGACGCGTATAAAGTCGAATTTATAGACGCAGCTCTAATTGTACGTAAAGTTAAAATTATGCCTAAAATTTTATTAGCCCATCAGCAAGGATTATTACGTAGCAATGCCAAATATCCCTTTACTCGTACCGAAATTAAAGCTAAAACATTGGCTAGTTCTATTCAGAACGATAGTTTTGACAATATATTCTTAGGTCCGATGCCCAACAGAGTCATTATTGGTTTAGCCACCAACAAAGCGTATAAGGGCTCCGTTAAGTCTAATCCTTATAATTTTGAAAATTTCGACCTAAATTATTTGGCTCTACACGTTGATAACGAACAAATCCCTTCGAAAGCGTTCAAGCACGTAGATATAGAAAGTCTAAGGGGGGGACGAGTTATTACACAACCAGATGAATTCGCGAGCGTAGCGAGCGCGAAATTTTTCGTTAGCAATAACTTCAATAACGCATATTTAAAGTACTGGCTAGACTTGGGACGAGTGAAAATGACATTTCCGCATGTGTATCAAACGAAGTTTTTTAATACATTTGCGAGAAAATTATAATATTAATGATCCTAAATAAAGAACAGAGAACCACTGTTGTACAATAAACTTTAAAACTATTAAAAAGCTATGCTACGGCCGTTTCGGCGCTAAAACTGGCGACGTCGTCAGGCAAAACTAATCTAGATACAATTTTTGGCCGAGAGTTATTGAGAGAAACAGAGTAAACACGGTTCGAGAGTATGCACAAGAATAACAACAATACATTTTATACCAAAGCAATATTCCCCTGGTTAAGTAACTGTACATAGTGCATAGCAATCTCCTGGGCGGGGACATCAATGTTGTTAATAAGTCGATTAGCAATTTTTAATTTCACAATTTCTATAGACTCTCTAATGTTCAGTTTTATTCTGTTGTATTGGTGTCTATAGTGTGTGAAACCCCCCGAACATGTTCAACAATGGCTTTGGGCCTTTTTAGTCTAAGATCCGCATTGTGTTCCTTTAATCTGACTGATAGGCAACGTTTCGTTTGGCCTACGTAGCCCATTGAGCAACTGCATGATAGTAAATAGATTCCACTCTGGTCAGCCTTATCTACTGTGTCTTTTCTAGTTGGCAAATAATTTCCAATCTTGTTAATGGGTTTGAAAATCGGTTTAACGTGATTATTTTTACACAGGTGGCCTATTTTTTCTGTGAGTTTGCTATAGGGTAATATTATGAAGTTGTCCTTCTTATCAAACGGTTTGAGCTTGGTGTGGTTCAAGGTTTCGGCTTTATTTCGTACAAAATAAATGATCTTATTGACGAAATTTAAATCAAAACCCCTATTAAGTGCTACCATTCTAATGAAATTAATTTCGTGGTTATATTCCAATTTTTCGCTACAAATGTTAAACGCTCTTTCAACGTATGAGAGAAACGCAGATTTTTTTCTGAGAGAAAGGATGTGTGGATTTGTAGTGTGGTGGTGCTACTATTGCAAAAAGGTTTTCTAAAGACGGTCGTGGTAAACGATGTGTCGTTCTTCTGAATTAGGGTATCTAAGAATGGAATTTTACCCCCTAACTCAACTTCTACTGTGAATTTTATATTAAGGTTTTGTGAGTTTAAGTAGTCGAGGAATATATTTAAATCGCTTACACTATGTTTCCATTTAGCTAGAACCCGATTTCTTTAGATCTTGTATAAGTTCTTTAGAATTTTTTACAGTATGTTTATTTACTAAATATCCGAAGCATTTGACGATGTATTTTGCGATGCGTTCCGATGAAGAGTTGATGTTCGGGACAATCGGTCTAAACTTTAGTACTTCTTTGTGTATTTTTGGCGATAGGTAGAATCTGGGGGCTATAAACTTGGAGGGTATTAGCGCTTCCTGTTCCTTATTGTTTAGGTGTAGGCAACTTTTCACCGTACTCTTAACTTTGTTGTGAAAACTATTTATAGGGTTGCTCTTTAGCTTGCTATACGTATCGTCATTTAGAGTTTCGTCAACCGATTTTTCATATTCACCTTTATCCAAAATGACTCTACACCCCCTTTGTCTGCTTTACAGATTATAATTGACTTATCAGAGACTTGAGAGCTGCAAATTCACCTGGTGTTAAGTTTGGGCTATTTTGGTTCGATCTGTGTTTTTCCAGTCAATTATAATATGTAAAGCAGACAAATGCGGGTGTACAGTCATTTTGGATAAAGGTGAATATGAAAAAGCGGTTGACGAAACTCTAAATGACGATACGTATAGCAAGCTAAAGAGCAACCACAATGCGGATCTTAGACTAAAAAGGCCCAAAGCCATTGTTGAACATGTTCGGGGGGTTTCACACACTATAGACACCAATAATGCAAAACTAATCTCCAAAGAAAACAACCCAATAAAATTGAACATTAGAGAGTCTATAGAAATTGTGAAATTAAAAATTGCTAATCGGCTTATTAACAACATTGATGTCCCCGCCCAGGAGATTGCTATGCACTATGTACAGTTACTTAACCAGGGGAATATTGCTTTGGTATAAAATGTATTGTTGTTATTCTTGTGCCTACACTCGAACCGTGTTTACTCGGTTTCTCTCAATAACTCTCGGCCAAAAATTGTATCCAGATTAATTTTGCCTGACGACGTCGCCAGTTTTAGCGCCGAAACGGCCGTAGCATAGCTTTTTAATAAAGTTTTAAAGTTTATTGTACACAGTGGTTCTCTGTTCTTTATTTAGTTATAACATGTACAAGTTAGTCCTAAAACATATTTAGTTAATTATCCTATTAATATATTTAATATATTAATATATTTTACTGTGCTGCGTTGCGGATATTTCAATTCATTTTTACGTCTTACTGTTTATTTCTTAATATTGCGCTCGTTTCGTAAGAAAGGAATCGAGTCCTAAGGGGGGTGTTTGAACCCCCTAAACCCCCTAAACCCCCCTCCCTTATATACGTCCTTGAAAGCGTTGACCCCTAATTTTAATAGTAAACAATTTACGCTAGCCTATCATTCGCTATTCTCAGGAACTGGGATACTCTACAAAGACGAGGGAAACCACATCGCCTTGGCTCACTTTCCTCTAGGCTTTGCCTTATACGCTTTTGATTTAACCCCTGACAATTCGGCCAGTGACGTCACGTTTTGGAACACCGTAAAGAGAGGGCAACTACGTTTAGATTTAGGATTTGGTACCCCTTTAAAAGATTATACGGTCGTTATCGTGTACGCCGAATTTCAATCTTGTTTACAGATAGATAAAAATAGGAACATTATTCGAGACTATTAAAATGACTACGACAAACGTTGATTTATCTCAGGCTCTGTATAAAACACCGAACTTTTTAGGCGTTTTTTCTTCCAATAATTTAAAACCCATCGCGAAATATCCACAATCGCTTATCATTAATTTTGATAAAAGGGGAGAAACGAGGATTCTACTTTGATTCAATGGGGCTTCCTCCGTTTTTATCACCAATCAGAAAATATTTAAATTCAATGTGTAAGACGTGGACATTTAGTAAAAGACGATTGCAAGGACTAACTAGTAACGTTTGCTGTGAATATTGCGTAATGTATATTTTGCATAGAACTAAAGTACAGAGTACAAAAACGTACTACCAAAAGTTTTCCAAAAATTGGGAAAAAAACTACCGCAAGATATTTTTATCTTTCGCAAATCATGCTAGAAAAATCATCACATCGAATTTGGCGAATCCATTAGCTAGAGAGAGAGAGAGGTATGGTGACTGACTGGAAAAAATCCGGTTCCAGAGGATATATTCCCACGCTATCTGGTATCTTTTAGAGATATGACCTGACCTCTCTCGAAAACATGCGCGCGCTTCTACGAGCGCCAAACCATTTACTTTCGAATAAAATAAACCATCGAAAAAAAATAGAATCAGAAAGTATTGGTATAATAGTTAGGACAACGGGGTGGTTTACGCAATCTAGCATGAAAACAAAACATTGGTAGAAATATATTATTGCATTATTCCCGCACGTTCTATTTAAAGTACTTTCTAAAAGTCATTGAAATCTGTTACCGTCTTGAACCATTGAAAGATGTTTTCTACCCGTCATTAACAAAATATCTTTAGTACACGCAAAATAAGATTGGTGAAAAACAAACATTGCCTTAGATAATTTAACTGAGATTTAGTTAGCTTTGGGCCTTGTAATGATAAAAAAAATTGAAATTTAACTCGGCCATTTTATTTAATAATATAAACTCATGTACGCGAAAAAACAATTGTAAACAATTTTTCCTATGTAACTTTTTTCACTCTTAATAAATACTTTAAAATGTAACAAAAAAGACTCTTTATTGAAAATCACTTACCCCTTTTTTCCAGAATTTCGTTAAGTCAACCAGTCCTCTGCAAGAACGTACTACAATGCGGACTCTTATCTGTAAATTTGTTCGACTTTGCACGAACCTAAACCATCTTCTCGTGACGTACGCTAAGAGGAAGATGGTGGAAATTCCCAGTCTCGCGAAATTAATTATCTACGAACACTATTTAACCCATGGAAAAATTTACCGACTTTACCCACTTATTTATTTACACACTGAATAGATTCCACACTCTCTAACTTAGATTTCATCAAGGGAAAGAAGGAGATAGGATATAGGGGGTAGGAATTGGTGGGGTGGGAGAAAGGTATAAAAACGGGGTAAAAAAATTAGAACAAATTATTCTGATCAGGACAATTCAAAAAGAAATCAAAATGCGGTAAATATTATTTTAACATTTAAATAACTTTTGGGACAAAAAAATTTAAGATTTTAATTTTCTTTATGTAGAATAGAAGAGATCGAAGGGGTAGTATTGCAAAGCGCAAACGATGAGTCTATTAAATTTGAACTTAGAATAAGGTAATAAATTAAATTTCACGAATTATTTATGCTGTACTAAAGTTAAAATCTTATGTATTGTTCTGTTAGCCATGAGGAGGGAGAGGTCGTGGGAGGTTCCAGGATGGTCATACAAGTCATAGAGCATCAATTATACTGGGACGACGAGGGCGAAGTCCATAGTAGTAGGAATCTACTCACCATCCCTATTATTATTCAATAAAAAAATTAACTTTTATCACGATTCTTTTATTTTCCTATCCAACAATAACCAGGATTATATGCAATTGCTAAAATAGTGTATTCTGCCGAGTTAATAGTCTCTAAGATTTCCTCCAGCGGGAGCCCCGAAACAGGATTAATTTTTATCAAAGTTGTATCAGAAGTAAATTAGGGCGAAGTAAGCGCAATGTATTTTCAGCTATTCTAATTTGCCTAATTTAACACGTGACGAATTTTTTATCGCTAACCGATTTTTGGTTATATTTTACAATCTCCCGTGACGTCAATTGGTTTCAGCCAATGAGAAATCAGGATTTACTTGTAGTTTCGAGTGTTATTTGATCTCTAGATATACGACTCAGCGTTCTTTTAGTTCCTGGACCTCCTCGAGAAGAGACACGTAGATTTTCGCGCTCAGTACACCGCCCTCTCGACTCTATTTACAGGCAAAGGCTTAAGGATTTCCGTAAAAGTAAGTGACTTTATTATTTTACTGTAGAGGGAAATTAGGCTTTTTTTTAAATTGAAAATGTAGTGTATTTGAAGTAAATAGACTTAGATTCTAGCCAAATAGTCTTAGAGTCTAACCAAAATAAATAGAAAAACATTTATTGAAATTTAGGCTTAACCAATTAGGCTTAAGAATGTCGGCAATAACTTATAGAAACTATCAGTTTACAGTATGGACATCGAAGCGTATCGACTTGAAACTTTTCGTCACTGGAGAAATTCACACGTCACTAAGGAACAACTAGCGAAGGCTGGATTCTACTATATTCAGCGGGGCGATGAAGTACGATGTTACAAATGCCATGGAATCTTAGAACACTGGGAATCAGGAGACGTACCAGAATGGGAACATGCTAGATTCTTTCCACACTGTCCGTCGAGGGATAATTCACCATCGGAAAAAAGTACCTTTCGCAAGAATGAGAGATCCCGGCACCACCAAGGTCAGCGGCACTGGAGGATGACGATTTCATATCTATTCCGGTCAGACGTGGTGAGGTAGAACTTTTAATAAAATTATTTATACAAATTGCACTTGCAGAAGGTAGTTCGTTTCAACCCTTTAAATGAAATTGTACATATTCCTTACGAAGATCGAGTTAATTTTTTTTATATTGATAAAATACGATTTAAACGCGTTATTTATATTGTCGGTCTAATATTAGAACCTGTTTTACGCAATCATGTAATTAAAAGTAAAATAAAATTGGAAATGTATATTTCTTGTTTTTATTGCCTAGAGATTAGAAATTAAGGGGGTTTGGAAGCGATAGTGGAAATTATGGTTAACGCGGTGGGGTTAAGAGTAGAGAGGGGTAAATTCCAAGGTTCGTAAAAAATGCTTCTCGCACTATAAGGTTGGCTTATTCAGATGGACTTTTCTCGTCGTTTTGGGGGGCAGCATTTAGGGTGGGAGGAAATAGCGCGCCTCGAGCGTTTGACGTCACATATGTTGGAGAGAGAAAAAAAACAAGCTGCGGCTTTACCGCGTAGTAAACCCGCGTAGTAGAAGCAAGATAAAAGAATCAGAATTCGAAGCGGCCAACCAAGGCCCAAAGGGGATCACTGAAAAAAAAAAGAAGTGAAGAATTCAAGGTATTGTACATTATAAAATTAATAGTATATTTATGAACGTTATTTATGGCTCAGATTAAATTAACAATTAAAAATTATTACCCGAGGGAATATGTTAAGAGATTACTATATTGTTCTCGATTTTTCTGTAGCTGAAAATAGACAAGGCTTAGCGCCATCGATTCTCGTCTAATCTCTCAAAGTTAAAGATTTTCTGATATTTTTCAGAAAACTTAATAAGGTTTACGCATCATGCCTGGAGTGAAATGTTCAGTACCAAATTGTAAAAACTATCATCATACAACCAGAGACCGCAAAACAACTTATCATAGCTTTCCTAAAGAGGAAATTTTAAAACAAGCATGGATAGAAAGATGTAGTACTCCAGGAAGCTTAAACCTCAAATATGCTCGAGTTTGTTCTAACCATTTTGAAACTAATGATTATGAAAATCATCTCATGGGGTTATTTGGACTAAATGACTCCAGGTCTCGCAGAATATTAAAACAAAATGCTGTACCGTCACAAAATCTACCAAATATCACCCAGACTACCCACTTCACCTTGTCAACTAGGCCATCTCGGACTACGACAAGGGCTAGAATTATGACTTTGCCTGAAATAGAAGAAAGTAGAAGTAAGAAAACTGATGTCTGCCATACTCCAGTTAGGGCAAAATTGTCCACAATGACAAATAATGTACCTGTGCCAAATATAGAGGAAACCTGCAATATACCTGAAAGTACAAATACTTCTACAAGTCAAAATTGTGATATTTCATCTGTTTTGAAAAGTGTTTATGATTCCTTAACTTTGCCAAATGAGACTTTTCAAGATTTGATTGTGACTGAAAAAGGTGATTCTAATATCCCTAAAGCAAATTGTGATATTTTGGCTGAGTCAAACAAATATAGTGATAAAGGTAGACCAGAAAATTTTGTAACACAAAATCGAAATTTCCAAGAAAACTCCCTTACCTTCCCAATTTCTAAAGGCAACTGTGATACTTTGAAAAATAGCGAAGCGTTTTTAAATCGTCAAGTAGAAACATTTAAAACGCACAATCAAAATTCTAAAGATATCTGTGATAATTCGTCGGAATTAAAAGACACTAATGGGGCAGTCATTAATCAGAGTAGTGAAAAAGAAATTCAAAAGAATATTAGTGCCAATATAATGAGTTGTGAAAAAAAGAAAAGGCAGTGTAAATGTGATCGGCTAGAAGCAATTAAAAAAGCTCGGGGCTTAAATTGAAAATTCGGAAATTAGAAAATCGTGCAAGTAATATATATAAAAAATTGATTTTCACAGACAAAGCTAAACACATTTTAAATATTAATCTGAAAATGTCACAAATAGAACTTAAAAAGGTTAAAAAAGATAGTATTTTGCTAAAGAAAAAAAAATTTAAAATTAGAAAAACTTAAGGCTGAAAGTGAAGCAATTTTAAAGAAAGTGTTTTCTAATAGTCAGGTAAAAATATTAATGGGGAAAAAAAAAGTGACTTGGGGAAAAGATGACTTAGCCAATGCGTTCGCACTAAGATATTTTAGTAAGAAATCATATTTATATTTGAAAAACAAAATGAATATTCCGCTTCCTCACATTTCAACCTTAAAACGATATGCTGCTAAATTAGATTTTAAAGAGGGTATCCTTTATGATGTTATCAGTCTCATAAAGGCCAGTTCAAAAAATATGCCTTTGGTAGAAAAATTAACGGTTTTGACGTATGATGAAGTACATCTGCGTTCAACTTACGAATACGACCCAAAGCGAGATAGGATTATAGGCATGCATAGCCAAATGCAAGTAATAATGGCGAGGGGTCTTTTCTCAAATTGGAAACAACCAATTTATTTTGCTTTTGATCAAAAGATGACAAAAGAAGTATTATTTGACTGCATATCGGAACTAGACAAGGCAGGTTTTAAGGTTAAAGCGTGCGTGAGTGATATGGGCGCCAGCAATATGGGGTTTTGGAGATCACTCGGGGTCTCAGTACATAAAACATATTTCAACAATCCAACCAGCCCTAATGATGTAATATATTGTTTCGCGGATGTACCTCACCTACTCAAACTAATACGGAACTGGTTTCTTGATTACGGATTTGTTTATAATGATGTTAAAATATCTAAAGAGCCAGTGAAATTGATTTTTGAAAATGATAATAACGAGTTAAAATCTTGCCATAAATTAACAAAATTACATTTGGAATGTGTTCAGACGGCTAGACAAAATGTAAGACTTGCAGCCGAACTGTTATCTCATACTGTAGCCACGGCAGTAAAAGCTTTAAACCCAATTTCTAATATTCAAGCAGAAGAACAGAAAGCAACCGCTGAGTTTTTAGAAAGAACAAATAAGTGGTTTGACGTTATGAATAGCTACTCAAAATTTGACCGAAATCCTTGCAAAAGCGCATTTGGCATTAATTTTGATGTGCAAAATGAAGCTCTCGATGATATGACGATTTTTATGAACAATATGCGATGCATAAAAAATTTTAATCCAAACCAAAAGAAAAAACCCAAAACTGATAGTGAAATTCCCCAGCATGGGTGCTTACAGACCTTTCAAAAAGGCGTTTTAATATCTACGAAGTCATTAATTAGCCTGTGGTATGATCTAAATAGAAAGTATGGTATAAAATATATACATACTCACAGATTAAACCAAGACTGCTTGGAGAACCTGTTTTCCCAATTAAGAACCCGGGGAGGGTTAGATTGATTATTTTAGGTAAAAACCCAGGAATTGTGAAGCAAAATACCAATACGGTTGCGCAAGTGTCTGATGAGTATTTAATTACTCAGTTATTTACACAATCTGACGTAACCTACGAAGATCTTGATATTGACTTAGTGACTGATGATATAATTAGTATAGAAGAATCAGAACCTACAAACAATATAGTGGAAACTAATTCTAGTCCTATTATAAATCAATTTACTTCACCTTATAAAAAAACCAATAAGTCGTTGTTTGACATGAAAAATTGTACTTCTCCTAAAAATCGTCTAGCTTCCCCAACCAAGTTAAATTTTGGAAAAGAAAATATTGTTAACGGAAATAATATGGAAATCAATTTAACTTCCTCTGAAGAAGGGGGGATGGAGTATTTGCCTGGCTGGGTAGCCAAAAAGTATTGGGAAAAATATCCCGACATTAGTTTGAAATGTACTAGCTCAACACCAATTAATAGTTATGATATGCCAAGTTGGGTAACTCAGTTGAGGTATGGTGGAATGATTGTACCTGCTAAAACCTTTTTAAATGATGTAAAACTATTCGAAAAAGAGTTCCTAAATTATCATGGCAATAGTAAAGATGTTACAACAATAAGTACAAAGGAAGGTATTGTTAAAACGGTCACCGATTTAATTTGTGAAACATGTAAACAATATCCTAGAGAAATAATTTCAGCCTTCGTGAAAATGAGAACGTTAATAAGAATTAAATTTTTAATTTGCGTTAATAAAGAAAATGACGCTAAACGCAGAGCTCAAAAAAAAATTAATAAACTTAAAACCTAAATGTTATGTATACAAAAGTTTGTAAATTTTTAATAAAATTTTGCTTTAATTTATTTGGGTTCAATATATTATTCTATATAAAATATAATAAGTCCCACATTCATTAATTTCGTAGAAAAAATCTGATAAAAGGGTAAAAGTATACGAACACCCATGATTAAGACAGACAAACTAAAAACTACTTTAGCTAGACGGTAATACTAGGTCTCCTGGAGAATCGACAACATGTGACGTCACACGTTGTCGCGAAATTCTCGTTTTTCCTCTTCTAGTCGAAATGAGGCGGGCGACGAGATTCATACCGCGAATGCGCCCCCCTTGGGTAAATTCCATCCTCCAGAAATCTGCACGAGGAAAAATCTTGGCGATTATATTTCGGCGAATGGGGAGAGGAAGCAGAGAGAGAAAATCTTGTTGTTACCGCTGGGGGATTGTGATAACTCGGAGGGAAGCAGAGAGAAAATCTTGCGATTACCATTGGGGGATTGGGGGAAAGCAGAGAGAGAGAATCTTGTTGTTACCGCTGGGGGATTGTGATAACTCGGAGGGAAGCAGAGAGAAAATCTTGCGATTACCATTGGGGGATTGGGGGAAAGCAGAGAGAGAGAATCTTGTTGTTACCGCTGGGGGATTGTGATAACTCGGAGGGAAGCAGAGAGAAAATCTTGCGATTACCATTGGGGGATTGGGGGAAAGCAGAGAGAGAGAATCTTGTTGTTACCGCTGGGGGATTGTGATAACTCGGAGGGAAGCAGAGAGAAAATCTTGCGATTACCATTGGGGGATTGGGGGAAAGCAGAGAGAGAGAATCTTGTTGTTACCGCTGGGGGATTGTGATAACTCGGAGGGAAGCAGAGAGAAAATCTTGCGATTACCATTGGGGGATTGGGGGAAAGCAGAGAGAGAGAATCTTGTTGTTACCGCTGGGGGATTGTGATAACTCGGAGGGAAGCAGAGAGAAAATCTTGCGATTACCATTGGGGGATTGGGGGAAAGCAGAGAGAGAGAATCTTGTTGTTACCGCTGGGGGATTGTGATAACTCGGAGGGAAGCAGAGAGAAAATCTTGCGATTACCATTGGGGGATTGGGGGAAAGCAGAGAGAGAGAATCTTGTTGTTACCGCTGGGGGATTGTGATAACTCGGAGGGAAGCAGAGAGAAAATCTTGCGATTACCATTGGGGGATTGGGGGAAAGCAGAGAGAGAGAATCTTGTTGTTACCGCTGGGGGATTGTGATAACTCGGAGGGAAGCAGAGAGAAAATCTTGCGATTACCATTGGGGGATTGGGGGAAAGCAGAGAGAGAGAATCTTGTTGTTACCGCTGGGGGATTGTGATAACTCGGAGGGAAGCAGAGAGAAAATCTTGCGATTACCATTGGGGGATTGGGGGAAAGCAGAGAGAGAGAATCTTGTTGTTACCGCTGGGGGATTGTGATAACTCGGAGGGAAGCAGAGAGAAAATCTTGCGATTACCATTGGGGGATTGGGGGAAAGCAGAGAGAGAGAATCTTGTTGTTACCGCTGGGGGATTGTGATAACTCGGAGGGAAGCAGAGAGAAAATCTTGCGATTACCATTGGGGGATTGGGGGAAAGCAGAGAGAGAGAATCTTGTTGTTACCGCTGGGGGATTGTGATAACTCGGAGGGAAGCAGAGAGAAAATCTTGCGATTACCATTGGGGGATTGGGGGAAAGCAGAGAGAGAGAATCTTGTTGTTACCGCTGGGGGATTGTGATAACTCGGAGGGAAGCAGAGAGAAAATCTTGCGATTACCATTGGGGGATTGGGGGAAAGCAGAGAGAGAGAATCTTGTTGTTACCGCTGGGGGATTGTGATAACTCGGAGGGAAGCAGAGAGAAAATCTTGCGATTACCATTGGGGGATTGGGGGAAAGCAGAGAGAGAGAATCTTGTTGTTACCGCTGGGGGATTGTGATAACTCGGAGGGAAGCAGAGAGAAAATCTTGCGATTACCATTGGGGGATTGGGGGAAAGCAGAGAGAGAGAATCTTGTTGTTACCGCTGGGGGATTGTGATAACTCGGAGGGAAGCAGAGAGAAAATCTTGCGATTACCATTGGGGGATTGGGGGAAAGCAGAGAGAGAGAATCTTGTTGTTACCGCTGGGGGATTGTGATAACTCGGAGGGAAGCAGAGAGAAAATCTTGCGATTACCATTGGGGGATTGGGGGAAAGCAGAGAGAGAGAATCTTGTTGTTACCGCTGGGGGATTGTGATAACTCGGAGGGAAGCAGAGAGAAAATCTTGCGATTACCATTGGGGGATTGGGGGAAAGCAGAGAGAGAGAATCTTGTTGTTACCGCTGGGGGATTGTGATAACTCGGAGGGAAGCAGAGAGAAAATCTTGCGATTACCATTGGGGGATTGGGGGAAAGCAGAGAGAGAGAATCTTGTTGTTACCGCTGGGGGATTGTGATAACTCGGAGGGAAGCAGAGAGAAAATCTTGCGATTACCATTGGGGGATTGGGGGAAAGCAGAGAGAGAGAATCTTGTTGTTACCGCTGGGGGATTGTGATAACTCGGAGGGAAGCAGAGAGAAAATCTTGCGATTACCATTGGGGGATTGGGGGAAAGCAGAGAGAGAGAATCTTGTTGTTACCGCTGGGGGATTGTGATAACTCGGAGGGAAGCAGAGAGAAAATCTTGCGATTACCATTGGGGGATTGGGGGAAAGCAGAGAGAGAGAATCTTGTTGTTACCGCTGGGGGATTGTGATAACTCGGAGGGAAGCAGAGAGAAAATCTTGCGATTACCATTGGGGGATTGGGGGAAAGCAGAGAGAGAGAATCTTGTTGTTACCGCTGGGGGATTGTGATAACTCGGAGGGAAGCAGAGAGAAAATCTTGCGATTACCATTGGGGGATTGGGGGAAAGCAGAGAGAGAAAATCTTGTTCTTACCGCTGGGGGATTGTGATAACTCGGAGGGAAGCAGAGAGAAAATCTTGCGATTACCATTGGGGGATTGGGGGAAAGCAGAGAGAGAGAATCTTGTTGTTACCGCTGGGGGATTGTGATAACTCGGAGGGAAGCAGAGAGAAAATCTTGCGATTACCATTGGGGGATTGGGGGAAAGCAGAGAGAGAGAATCTTGTTGTTACCGCTGGGGGATTGTGATAACTCGGAGGGAAGCAGAGAGAAAATCTTGCGATTACCATTGGGGGATTGGGGGAAAGCAGAGAGAGAGAATCTTGTTGTTACCGCTGGGGGATTGTGATAACTCGGAGGGAAGCAGAGAGAAAATCTTGCGATTACCATTGGGGGATTGGGGGAAAGCAGAGAGAGAGAATCTTGTTGTTACCGCTGGGGGATTGTGATAACTCGGAGGGAAGCAGAGAGAAAATCTTGCGATTACCATTGGGGGATTGGGGGAAAGCAGAGAGAGAGAATCTTGTTGTTACCGCTGGGGGATTGTGATAACTCGGAGGGAAGCAGAGAGAAAATCTTGCGATTACCATTGGGGGATTGGGGGAAAGCAGAGAGAGAGAATCTTGTTGTTACCGCTGGGGGATTGTGATAACTCGGAGGGAAGCAGAGAGAAAATCTTGCGATTACCATTGGGGGATTGGGGGAAAGCAGAGAGAGAGAATCTTGTTGTTACCGCTGGGGGATTGTGATAACTCGGAGGGAAGCAGAGAGAAAATCTTGCGATTACCATTGGGGGATTGGGGGAAAGCAGAGAGAGAGAATCTTGTTGTTACCGCTGGGGGATTGTGATAACTCGGAGGGAAGCAGAGAGAAAATCTTGCGATTACCATTGGGGGATTGGGGGAAAGCAGAGAGAGAGAATCTTGTTGTTACCGCTGGGGGATTGTGATAACTCGGAGGGAAGCAGAGAGAAAATCTTGCGATTACCATTGGGGGATTGGGGGAAAGCAGAGAGAGAGAATCTTGTTGTTACCGCTGGGGGATTGTGATAACTCGGAGGGAAGCAGAGAGAAAATCTTGCGATTACCATTGGGGGATTGGGGGAAAGCAGAGAGAGAGAATCTTGTTGTTACCGCTGGGGGATTGTGATAACTCGGAGGGAAGCAGAGAGAAAATCTTGCGATTACCATTGGGGGATTGGGGGAAAGCAGAGAGAGAGAATCTTGTTGTTACCGCTGGGGGATTGTGATAACTCGGAGGGAAGCAGAGAGAAAATCTTGCGATTACCATTGGGGAATTGGGGGAAAGCAGAGAGAGAGAATCTTGTTGTTACCGCTGGGGGATTGTGATAACTCGGAGGGAAGCAGAGAGAAAATCTTGCGATTACCATTGGGGGATTGGGGGAAAGCAGAGAGAGAGAATCTTGTTGTTACCGCTGGGGGATTGTGATAACTCGGAGGGAAGCAGAGAGAAAATCTTGCGATTACCATTGGGGGATTGGGGGAAAGCAGAGAGAGAGAATCTTGTTGTTACCGCTGGGGGATTGTGATAACTCGGAGGGAAGCAGAGAGAAAATCTTGCGATTACCATTGGGGGATTGGGGGAAAGCAGAGAGAGAAAATCTTGTTGTTACCGCTGGGGGATTGTGATAACTCGGAGGGAAGCAGAGAGAAAATCTTGCGATTACCATTGGGGGATTGGGGGAAAGCAGAGAGAGAGAATCTTGTTGTTACCGCTGGGGGATTGTGATAACTCGGAGGGAAGCAGAGAGAAAATCTTGCGATTACCATTGGGGGATTGGGGGAAAGCAGAGAGAGAGAATCTTGTTGTTACCGCTGGGGGATTGTGATAACTCGGAGGGAAGCAGAGAGAAAATCTTGCGATTACCATTGGGGGATTGGGGGAAAGCAGAGAGAGAGAATCTTGTTGTTACCGCTGGGGGATTGTGATAACTCGGAGGGAAGCAGAGAGAAAATCTTGCGATTACCATTGGGGGATTGGGGGAAAGCAGAGAGAGAGAATCTTGTTGTTACCGCTGGGGGATTGTGATAACTCGGAGGGAAGCAGAGAGAAAATCTTGCGATTACCATTGGGGAATTGGGGGAAAGCAGAGAGAGAGAATCTTGTTGTTACCGCTGGGGGATTGTGATAACTCGGAGGGAAGCAGAGAGAAAATCTTGCGATTACCATTGGGGGATTGGGGGAAAGCAGAGAGAGAGAATCTTGTTGTTACCGCTGGGGGATTGTGATAACTCGGAGGGAAGCAGAGAGAAAATCTTGCGATTACCATTGGGGGATTGGGGGAAAGCAGAGAGAGAGAATCTTGTTGTTACCGCTGGGGGATTGTGATAACTCGGAGGGAAGCAGAGAGAAAATCTTGCGATTACCATTGGGGGATTGGGGGAAAGCAGAGAGAGAGAATCTTGTTGTTACCGCTGGGGGATTGTGATAACTCGGAGGGAAGCAGAGAGAAAATCTTGCGATTACCATTGGGGGATTGGGGGAAAGCAGAGAGAGAGAATCTTGTTGTTACCGCTGGGGGATTGTGATAACTCGGAGGGAAGCAGAGAGAAAATCTTGCGATTACCATTGGGGGATTGGGGGAAAGCAGAGAGAGAAAATCTTGTTGTTACCGCTGGGGGATTGTGATAACTCGGAGGGAAGCAGAGAGAAAATCTTGCGATTACCATTGGGGGATTGGGGGAAAGCAGAGAGAGAGAATCTTGTTGTTACCGCTGGGGGATTGTGATAACTCGGAGGGAAGCAGAGAGAAAATCTTGCGATTACCATTGGGGGATTGGGGGAAAGCAGAGAGAGAGAATCTTGTTGTTACCGCTGGGGGATTGTGATAACTCGGAGGGAAGCAGAGAGAAAATCTTGCGATTACCATTGGGGGATTGGGGGAAAGCAGAGAGAGAGAATCTTGTTGTTACCGCTGGGGGATTGTGATAACTCGGAGGGAAGCAGAGAGAAAATCTTGCGATTACCATTGGGGGATTGGGGGAAAGCAGAGAGAGAGAATCTTGTTGTTACCGCTGGGGGATTGTGATAACTCGGAGGGAAGCAGAGAGAAAATCTTGCGATTACCATTGGGGGATTGGGGGAAAGCAGAGAGAGAGAATCTTGTTGTTACCGCTGGGGGATTGTGATAACTCGGAGGGAAGCAGAGAGAAAATCTTGCGATTACCATTGGGGAATTGGGGGAAAGCAGAGAGAGAGAATCTTGTTGTTACCGCTGGGGGATTGTGATAACTCGGAGGGAAGCAGAGAGAAAATCTTGCGATTACCATTGGGGAATTGGGGGAAAGCAGAGAGAGAGAATCTTGTTGTTACCGCTGGGGGATTGTGATAACTCGGAGGGAAGCAGAGAGAAAATCTTGCGATTACCATTGGGGGATTGGGGGAAAGCAGAGAGAGAGAATCTTGTTGTTACCGCTGGGGGATTGTGATAACTCGGAGGGAAGCAGAGAGAAAATCTTGCGATTACCATTGGGGAATTGGGGGAAAGCAGAGAGAGAGAATCTTGTTGTTACCGCTGGGGGATTGTGATAACTCGGAGGGAAGCAGAGAGAAAATCTTGCGATTACCATTGGGGGATTGGGGGAAAGCAGAGAGAGAGAATCTTGTTGTTACCGCTGGGGGATTGTGATAACTCGGAGGGAAGCAGAGAGAAAATCTTGCGATTACCATTGGGGGATTGGGGGAAAGCAGAGAGAGAGAATCTTGTTGTTACCGCTGGGGGATTGTGATAACTCGGAGGTAAGCAGAGAGAAAATCTTGCGATTACCATTGGGGGATTGGGGGAAAGCAGAGAGAGAGAATCTTGTTGTTACCGCTGGGGGATTGTGATAACTCGGAGGGAAGCAGAGAGAAAATCTTGCGATTACCATTGGGGGATTGGGGGAAAGCAGAGAGAGAGAATCTTGTTGTTACCGCTGGGGGATTGTGATAACTCGGAGGGAAGCAGAGAGAAAATCTTGCGATTACCATTGGGGGATTGGGGGAAAGCAGAGAGAGAGAATCTTGTTGTTACCGCTGGGGGATTGTGATAACTCGGAGGGAAGCAGAGAGAAAATCTTGCGATTACCATTGGGGGATTGGGGGAAAGCAGAGAGAGAGAATCTTGTTGTTACCGCTGGGGGATTGTGATAACTCGGAGGGAAGCAGAGAGAAAATCTTGCGATTACCATTGGGGGATTGGGGGAAAGCAGAGAGAGAGAATCTTGTTGTTACCGCTGGGGGATTGTGATAACTCGGAGGGAAGCAGAGAGAAAATCTTGCGATTACCATTGGGGGATTGGGGGAAAGCAGAGAGAGAGAATCTTGCTGTTACCGTTGGGGGATTGTGATAACTCGGAGGGAAGCAGAGAGAAAATCTTGCGATTACCATTGGGGGATTGGGGGAAAGCAGAGAGAGAGAATCTTGTTGTTACCGCTGGGGGATTGTGATAACTCGGAGGGAAGCAGAGAGAAAATCTTGCGATTACCATTGGGGGATTGGGGGAAAGCAGAGAGAGAGAATCTTGTTGTTACCGCTGGGGGATTGTGATAACTCGGAGGGAAGCAGAGAGAAAATCTTGCGATTACCATTGGGGGATTGGGGGAAAGCAGAGAGAGAGAATCTTGCTGTTACCGTTGGGGGATTGTGATAACTCGGAGGGAAGCAGAGAGAAAATCTTGCGATTACCATTGGGGGATTGGGGGAAAGCAGAGAGAGAGAATCTTGTTGTTACCGCTGGGGGATTGTGATAACTCGGAGGGAAGCAGAGAGAAAATCTTGCGATTACCATTGGGGGATTGGGGGAAAGCAGAGAGAGAGAATCTTGTTGTTACCGCTGGGGGATTGTGATAACTCGGAGGGAAGCAGAGAGAAAATCTTGCGATTACCATTGGGGGATTGGGGGAAAGCAGAGAGAGAGAATCTTGCTGTTACCGTTGGGGGATTGTGATAACTCGGAGGGAAGCAGAGAGAAAATCTTGCGATTACCATTGGGGGATTGGGGGAAAGCAGAGAGAGAGAATCTTGTTGTTACCGCTGGGGGATTGTGATAACTCGGAGGGAAGCAGAGAGAAAATCTTGCGATTACCATTGGGGGGATGAAAGGGGGAAAGCAGAGAGAGAGAGAAAATCTTGCGATTACCTTTGGGGGATTGTGATAAGATATCAGATTCATTATCTCAATCCCCCAGGGTTAATCCTTCTCTCTTTTGGAATTATTTTTATTAGAATGTCCTTTAAAAATAATATATATTGCTATTAATCAACGAAGATCTAAAATGTCAATTTGTATTTTTTGACTCTTAACTGATAAGATTTTGCTTAGTTTTATTTTTTCAAATACGGGGTAGATGGCGTAGTTTCCTAGAAAGTTTGTATGAACCAAGAGTTACGTTTTTTTCAAGCAATGTTCAGCTTCTAGTTTCTTAACGTTATTCATCGTAAAATATCAGTAATAAACTGAAAAACTTTAATGCTACCGATTTAACAGCGGGAGAGGTTTTTATCGGGGTCAGATAAATTGGGATATATTTAACATCAACTTAATCACCTTTTCATAAATATGCTTTCTCTTCGGTGACTTAATTGATAATATCCTACGTCTATAAGATTTATTTAAGTATGACACTACCTATTCATATGCGAACGTTTTACAAGAGATAAAATACACCGGGCTGCGTTACCAAAATACATACTTATGCAATATTGTGAATTTTTTAAGCCTAATTGCCAAAACATGGGTTTTTCAAAATATTTGCAGAATTAAGAATTTTCTACCAACAGAACCAAATGCAACCAACATATATGTAAATTAGTTATATTTCAACTCAACATAGTATTAAGGGTTCAATTAATTTAATTGTCCGCAATATTACAGAAATAAATGTTAGCCGATATCGTAATTTAACCTATACTGATTTTAAAATTTACAATACTATTAAGTGATTTTTCCCGATATCAAGTTAAGTGGCGCCATCTGCCTTGTTTTTGATAAAATAAGTTTAAAAATATCCGTATCAAAGACTTGAACCAATTCTCGAAAAAAATCACGATATCAGTAGCCTATCAACTCCTAACAAATTGGTTATTTTCTAAAACATTGTGCACCAAAGAAAATGCTGAATAAGTCATTTCTCTTATACATATTTGTTAATATTTTCTGCGGAGGATTTGATATTGACACGCAAAAAGTCAATTATTGTCTGGCAGTTTGTAACTCTGCAAGAAAGAAGTCTCAAAATGTGTAATTATTATTATTAAAAGATGAACTTTTTTACGATTACTTCTAAAAAATCTTCCTCTTCCTTCTTCCATAGCGAATGAGATGAGGCCATTGTATGAAACCCAAACCATCAAGCTACCTTCTACATTTTAGTACCATTATTACAAATGTTAAAATAAAAATACTTTTCAACATGAAAATGTTCATACATATTATTGGAATCGAATCGCTATACATTGTCACGAATGATATATAAAAGTACTTAATTAGTCTAAGAATTATACGTTATAACAAGTTACTTACTTTTGCAAATGAAACCTCTTCGGCTTGCAAAAAAGGATCTTAATTTGTTTAAAATAAGGCAAGGGTTACAGGCCTACACCAATGCACGACTTCCAGTAACCTGAAACCTTCAAATATACCTTCTTCGTAAAAATTTGCACTCCATACCTAATTTTTCAACGTCCAGATCGTGTAAATTACGGCTTACATATAATTTTTATCGACATTTTTACAAATTATACACGACACTAGCACACACGTTCGGGGGACCTTTTCCACAGCTTCACGCGCCATTTTGAAATATAAAGTGACCTTCAGCACTCTTTCCGGTTGACCGTGACCTTTTGATAAACTCACTTCCGTTCGAATTTTCATGATGTTAGTTTTCGCGCTCAAAGATAGAAGGCGCCTCCAAGCTAAAAGTTCTTTTCCCCGGAATTGCGTCAGAGATAACGGCAAATTCCCGGGGGAAATCTTTCCCCCTTCAATTTTCTGTAGCCAATTACAATAGGCATACGTCACGACCACTTCAGCCCATGAGAACTCTTAACCACGGGCCCGCTGAATCTGGCTGAGGAACTGAACTGAACTTGGTCCTTCGGAGTCGAATAGATGGCGATTATTGCCTCACAATCACGTGGTGTCATTCTATGACGTAACGACAACCAATCGGAGCGAAGGGGTCGAATTTGTACGGTCCCTTTGGACGTAATGCGACGTGATTTCGCGCCCAATGAAATCTCAAGAAGAAAGTTGAAAGAAAGAAGGCGTGTCACAACTTTCCTAGGAAAGTCTGCAGAATTCCCCCGATTAAATTTTTAAAAAGGCCTTACAGACGGTAAGGAGATGTTACGTTCTAAATTAAGTGATTTTGACACCCGATATCTAGAGAATGACTTCAAAGAAAAAATTTAAACTTTTTTTACTGTTTGAGTGGGTGGTATAGAGTATATCTATCTCAAAACCCTTTCTCGAAACGGTTCTGTTTTTTCGTCGTAAATTTCGAAAAACGCCAAAATTTTCGTCTAAACGAATAAATAGGCACATAAAAAGAACCGATAATTTTCGAATTACTATCGGATCAGAAATTCTAATTAACGTTTCTAATAGTGTTTGCCCTGTAGAATTCCACTGCGACCAAAAGTTCATTAGATAAAGAACACCAAAAATGACCTAATATTAAAAATAACAAAAACACGGTAGCTTTCAAAGCCGCGCCAAGGTACCTACGCAATTGAAAGTCCTACAAAAGTATACATTGCCCGAAAGCTTTTGTTTCATTGGATATAATATCCAAAATTCAAATGTGATATAAGATTCCTTCATAAGTAAACATGATAACAAACTAGAATGAAAATTAAAAGAAATGCTATTAGTAAGTTTTTAAATTTCTTCAAATTTGTTTAGGGTTTAGCTTTATTATCCCTTTTCACTATGGACGTATCTACTTATTCGCCAATTTTATCATATATTAGTTCAGAATCTCTAACCAATAAAGTCAGCCAACCAATTTGTCCCCAAAAGCCAAAGGTAAATACAAAAATAAAACCAAAAAGTTCCTTGAAAATAGGTCGAATTGAATTAAAAACTTCTAGTCAAGTTTTGGTACCTGCGTAAGATGATAACAATGTGATACCAGAGATCCTGGCAGTTATAGAGATGCGAAACTCCCTATACCCTAAGCAAACCTGTTTTTTTTTTTTTTCAAATTTTGCCGATCGCAGCGACGCCTGTACGTGGGGAGTAATCGCAGAGATCCTAGGATTGTTACCGTTGTGTACAATTTTTGCGTCTCTCGGCTTGAAACGGGCGCTTCCTTCCGGCCGAAGGGCGGCGTTGATGCTTGCATTTTTTTTGTCAGGTTTTCGGCGGGGTTTCGCATCTCTATAACTGCAGGATCTCTGGTGATACGCCCCACACCAACTTCTTCTCGAGGAAGAGTGATAAAAAACAATTATCGAAATGATTTTTATTATACATGACTACCAGAAGAACTACGCTAAGGTGTCAATTCTAAGGCTATGAATTGTTAATGTGGTTTTATAAGTATTAATAGAAAAGTACAAATTTTTATAAACCAAGTTTTATTTAGTGTAAATTGTAATTTTTCAATTACTAAAACATTCAGAAATAAAATCAAAGGAGATTTAATATTTATTTCCCAAATTAATAAAATCTTTCACCTGTTTTCACTTAAGTATTAATTTCGGAATTAATAAGGAAAGATCTTCTAGTCGGTTTGAAATTAGAACCTGTTAATTTCCCTGCTGTTATGAAACGTAATTGGCTAAACATGGTTTCTACTATACTGCCCTTTACTTTAACTGGGTAAATATAAAAATTTTGATACCTTTCATGATAATCATCTACAAGTCCTATAAACCCATACACTGATATTCGCAGTAAGTCCCACGTTTGCCAGGCTAAGAAGAATTGGCCTTCCCGCCCTTTTGATGGTTTGTCCAGCTTGATTGTCTCTTTAGCCCAATCTTCAAAGTAAGTAAAACCTTCCAGAATATATTATTAATTGGTTCACTTTCTCTCGAAAACACTTTCTCGTGGGATAATAGGCCTTTGTCAAATATTAGGTGGCACGCATACAAAAAGTCATAACAAGCTGTAACTTCTTGTCTATCCTTTGGTGGGTCACCTGAGAGTGGATGGGTGTAATTGTACAGTTCACTAAGAAATGGTAATTGTTGGAGTATTTTAGCTGGCGTCGCGTTTAATTTCGTCCAAGCTACTCTGACAATATATGAATGGCGTAACCCCTTGACTTGTGTCAATTCCTTACTCTCTCGCCTTTGTATCTCTCTTGCTTCAACTTCTTCTATTTGTTTCCAACCGAAACAGTGTCCATTTTTTTTAAAGTCCCTTGTTCCACCTTCCTTGGAATGGCTCAAACCATTTATCAAATTCTTCATTTGGTGAGTAGGGAGACCACGTAATGAATCCATTTGTCAGGTAGTAAAGGGTTACGGAACTTTGGTGAAACAGAAAAGTCGAAAGTGCCATCCTCTCTTTGCTTGAATTCGTATTGACCTGAAAAACTGACTATTTTTTATCATAGTGAGGTTGGAGCTGCCTCCATCGCAGACAATCGCAGACATCATAAATCCAACAGATTGAAATGAGAATACGACCCTTTGAGTTATGGCTGTGAGCAATTCATGAGTGAAAGGCACATTACTTGGGAAATTTGGGCCTATTACATCAAAGAGTTCTCCCGCACATCGCCAAATATACTGAAGTACATATTCAGCTTTAAGGCAATTGTTCACAGATTTTGTCTTGTAGAAATTAAATAAGGAATGTAATTCATCTTGGTTCATCGCTAAGCAAATAAATTCGTTGTTGCTAGCGTTCCAGACCATTTTTCCTATTACTTTCACTTCGTCCATAACCAAAAAACCGTCTTGGGGTGGTAGGGTTTCCAAGGAAATAAATGTTGCTTTGAATCTGGCACTTTCTTTTTTTAAATGATCAATGTCAGTTCCCGGGTCACACTTGATGTTTTGTAATTTCCTTTTCACAGTGGCAACGCTTGGCAAATTGAATATTTTTAAACCTTGTAAGGTTCTGTATGATGCCGGTGATCTAGAATATAGGCTCAGCGCCTAGCGAAAAGTTAGCGGACCAAAGCGGTTTCCGTTGCTAGTTTCTGGGTTTTTAGGTTGATCGTTTAAAAACTCTGCAAGTTTCGTGTTTTTAGAGTCTGTCTCCCAACTTGTTCGAAAAGCCTGAGCAAGTAACGGGTTTCTTTTCTTTACTTCCAAAATGATCTTGTTTACGTTGTCTTTATGGCTTTCATTCATTTCTTTTATAATTTGAAACATTTCATGGCTTTGTTCAGGGTTAAGAGTAATGGAATTCTCTTTCAGTTCTTTTTACATTTTTACCTCTCCGAGGGTACTATGTAACCAAGGAGGGGTTATACAATCACCGTGTCTGTCTGTTTCTGTGTGTGAATGTGGGGGTGTGGGTGTTTGTGTCTGTGTGTCTGTCCTGCGAACACATTCGCATTCAAGTGCAAAGCGTAATCACTGCGTACGCAGTTTCGCGAATTCACCGCGTTCGCAGTGGCTTGGAATGAGGGAAAAGGTTTTTACAAAAACCTCTCTCAACGTCATTGGTTGTCGTATAATAGTTTCTTCGGCTGCGTATTGTAATTTTACGTGTGTGTGACGGACCGAGCGCTAAGGGTTACGTTAAACGTCTTAGCATCCAGATGGCAAGGTTTCCACCAAATGTTCACGGTGTACGCCTTGTTATTTACTGGCGCCGGCCGGGAATCAAACCCGGGTCTGCTGCGTGCAAGAGATTTACTCCAACCACTTAGCCACCGACGCTTGTTAAGCTACGGTGTTTTTTTCTAAAACAGCTTAAGCGAAAGTGTTTTAAGCTGTTTTAAAGTTATTAACGTTAATTTTTCCTGTACCATTTTATTTTTTTTTTGATATGTATAAAATTTTCAAATGTGGAAATTTATCAATTTGTTGTTAAATACGATCGTCGTCAGGAATCGAACCCGGGGCACATTCTTATGACGCGAACGTTTTACTATTGAGACACACCTTACGTAGATGTTTATGTTGTTTTTAAAGTTTACATTTTTTACGTATGAAAATTTAAAGGTCAAATCTTGTTTTAGCGCAGTCAGCAGATAAGATGGTTAAAGGGTACAACCCGTTAGTTTTTCGTAATTTATTTTAAACGTTTTCTCGACTGATTAAGATGTTTAATGCAGTTTATCGATTGGGTTCCTTTGTTTTTATTTATAAAGAGCCCTAACTATTCCGTCTACGGTCATTTATTTCTATACGAGCTTTCGTTTAGTCAAGTGGCTAATCTACGATTAATAATGCAGTCATTGATTTCCTGGGTGTGCGAGTCATTATATGATATTGGAAATTGAATGGTATTGGTCCTTTTCATGCGGGATATGTCACAACGTCAACTGGAAGTCTACGAGTCGTCCATTATAAGATGTCGAATATAGCTATTCTACGGTATCTTCATCAAGGGCGAGTGTTGAAATAAAATGAGCGTTAAAGATGTGGCAAGTATTTCGTAAGCGAGAAAAATACAAATACCTATGTAGATATTTCCTTCATTAAAATTTGCTTCGTATTATATTTAACTGATAAATTTGTTCTGTAAATAGGGTTAAATTCAATTGTGCATTGTTTTAGTACGTCTAAATTCCGTCGCACACTATGTAGTTTCCCGTACTGGCAACAGTTGCTGGTACCAAAACCGGCGCTGCTATCGGCGATGTATATCGCACACTATGCGAGTAAAATATGAGGCTGATACCGGCGATCACGCGCTCGGACGAAATCGGTCACCCGTATCGAGTTCAACTAGCTTCAACTTTTTGTCGCTCCTCTCGGAGAACCGCTCTGACGTCACGGCACTCCTTATCTCTTCAACCAATTGGGAGCGAGAAAATATTAGACAACTTTTGAAACACCGGCGTGTTGGGATATTTCTTTCGAAAGGGTTTATTTGTTCAGTCAATAAAAACATGGCAGAAAATGATAATGTCCATTTTATTAGAAGACTGTAGGGATGTGATGTGACCGATTCGACGTAATATTCGTATATCCATAGCAAATAATGAAGTATTTTTTCTTACCTTAGTAAATTCTAGCTACGCAGCTTAATCAAATAAAAATGTTTCACTAAATTATATAACAGTTATACGTCTAGAAAATCAAATTAAAACGTAATATCTACAATACGAAAAGAGCAAAATTGTAATAATAGAAACCAAAACTAACGGATGCGCACTGCCGGTCTCGTGTATTTTGTAGCAGTGCTCCTCCTAGTGTGCGACTGCATGAACAAATTCACCGCTATCGGCAGCAAAATTCCCCGACGCCGATAACGAAAACATTTCCCCTCCAAAAGAAGTTTTGATGCCAGTACCAATTTCAAGATTTTTTTTCTATAGTGTGCGACAGCCTTAACTCGCTGTTGTTCCCAATTTTACAGGTGTTCCAACCACTAACTAAATATCCCAATTTTGCAGGTCTACTAATCACTAACGATATTCACTAATTATGCAGGACAACCCACCACTTACTATATTACCCAATTTGAGGACTACCAAATACTAACTACATTACCCAATTTTGCAAACTATTAGCCACTGACGATTTTTCAGAAATTTACTCGAAAAAATCCGTTCCTAACACCGTTTACCAATTAACCATAGCTCACGAAATTGTTTAAAATTTACTGACAAGGTTTAGCGAGGCATCTCACAATTAGAAAACCAACATTGCAAAGTCAAGAATAATTTTTTATCGAGCAAATTAACTGGTTTTTTTTACATTTTTCTATTAACGTTTTCACAGATATTTAAAGATTATTGCCTTACATAAAATAAATCCTTCGCCACAATATCTTCCTTTTCATCATTTTTCGACTCCACCTTCTTCTCCTGCTCGTCATTCGGCTTAACCATCTTTACTGTTTCTTGCTTTTCGTCCTCTTTTTGACTTCCGTTCTGTTACTCTTACATTTCGCGCTCCTGCTCCGTCTTTAACACTTTAACTACTACTTTTTTAATAAATAAACTCACAAAACTTTGGTATTTAATTAAAAAACATGTTAGCTTACATAAACGGACTACCCGTTTTTGCATCTGATTTTTAACCCCATAAATATTCTTAAGCGTTAGGTTCTACGTGGCTTTGGCCAAGCGCTCACTGCCCTTCGTAACGTCTCCGTCTTACCTTCCACAAGCCTTTGCTTCGTAACGGAGACAATGCCTTGTGGAAGGCACGACGGATACGAAACGTAGAGCCAGTGAGCGCCTAGCCTAAAACGCCACCAAACTTAAGTGGCGCTTTACACGTAGTACAACAGGAATACGGAACAACTGCCGGTTATCGCTCCCGTTTTTTTTTGTCAAATCAAACTCCGCGTAAGGTGTCTATTTCTTTATTATGTCTATGGATTTCTCCGCTACTGTTCGCTTATGTACGGCCAACTTCGATCACGTGTACCGCGCTTTAGCGGCGCCGCCAATCGATTGAATTTAACGTGTATATATTTTCCCGCCAGAGCTTCGCTACGACCAAAATTTAACGTTAGTCAGATAGGGAAAATCAACTAAAAACAACTTTTTTAAAATGAATTTTAAAAAATATTTAATTGAACCGAAAGTACGTTAATATTTAAATAGTAGTATAATATTTTTTAAAGATTATAATTTTTAATGGTGTTTAGAAATTATAAAGAGTTAAACAGAAACCAAGAACTTCCTCTCGACTATTGCGTTATACTTGAAACACATATAATTGAGTGCTGTCATCTGAAACCCTGCGACGTCACCATTGTAATTTGCCTATTGATAAAAAAATGGTAACTGTCATGGCGGGCACTATTAACACTACAGCTGTGACGTTACAAGTTTTCAAAATCGTATCAGACGACAACACTATAAATAAAACAAAAATTTAAAAGCAGATTCAATGTAACTTCAGGGTAAATATATTATTTTAATATTTTTAATTAAATAATATTAAGTTAAAGTATATTATAAGCGCAATAAATTATAATTTTAGGTTTCGACAAGTTTTAAGCTTTCGTCTTTTTAAACCTAGAATAATATTGTATATTTAGTAAGGGCCGGTTTGTAATTTTATCTGACTGAAAATGTTTTCCATAATAAAGGTACAAACTTGAACAGAAATCATCCTCCTTGAAATGCAGGCTGCAGCAGGGCCGGATCTAGGCATGTGCCAAGTGTGCCATGGCACAGGGGCCCCCGAGGTTTGGGGGGCCCCCGTCTTCGAAAGAAGTGCATTTCCATTTTTATACTACGACCGAAACCGGCATTTTTTGTTTGGAAATAGTAAATTAATATACTTTTGGTTTTCAAACAGTGAAACATTTCGCTCGCCCGGACCCTTAAATTAAAATATTTTTCTTTGCAAATAGTGAAAATTCATCTTTCCTATCTCTCTTAGGCTATTCCACTTAGCTGCTCTCGACCCCTTTTATTTAAAGTTTTCCTCCCGTAATTCAAAGTCCATCTCTCGCCTCGGCTCTTCCACTTACCTATTCTCCACCCCCTCCCTGGGGTTTTTAGTTTTACAGAGCATTTTCAGACAGCGAATCTCGTATCCGCTCTTCCATTTACCTACTAACCTATGTGGTCTAAAATCTTGTTTAATTTTAATAATGCCGCGGAAATATCACAGTGGCGCTCTCAAAAGAAAATTAAAAGAACAAAAAAACAGCAAAGAACTTTCTCTGGCACAAAACATCCCGAAAATTACATCATTTCTTAAAGTACTAGAACTTCTAGAAGCAAGTACAAGTAGTGTCAGTAATTTTAACTTTGATTCAGAGATTGTAGTTGGACCAGATAACGGTTTTTTGGAATCGGAAGTCGAAAATGATCGCACTCAACAACCTGCAGGTAATGTGGATGCAATTTTAACAAATAACAACGATAACGTCGATAGTGTGGTATCAGAGCAAATTCCTAGTACTGATCCTGCTCTCTGGCCAGATATAATAAATGAAAATTTCAAAAAATTCTGGGTTGCACGTGGTCCAAAAAGTTGCCAGAATAACGATGGAATCTTTGCTAAATCAGCTCGACGACAGACTAATCAAACCTCATCTAAACAAATCAGAGGCCCCAGGTTTTTGACAGCCATGCATTTCACAAAAAAGAAACACAACGGTGAAAACACTTATAGAGAATGGTTGTTATATTCACCTTCATTGGGCAGTGTGTTCTGCTTTGTTTGTAAGTTATTTGAAAACAGTAACCGATCAGCGTTTTCTTCAACTAATGGTTTCTCAGATTGGGGTCATGCAACCAAGTACATAAAAGGTCATGAATCAAGTTCTGCTCACCAAAATGCAATGATAGTTTATTGCACTCTCCAGCGAACCTCTGGAAGAGTTGATTCAAAGCTAACAAAACAATACCACGAAGAGACCAATTATTGGAAAAATGTTCTGAAAAGAGTAGTGGCAGTCGTAAAATTTTTAGCGGAACGAGGTCTTCCGTTTCGAGGTGATGATGAAAAAATTGGTTCAGTTCATAACGGCAACTTTCTTGGTACCATCGAGCTTTTAGCATAATTTGACCCGTTCATCGCTGATCATTTGTCTAGATTTGGAAGTAAAGAGCGAGGTATCCCATCATACTTATCAAGTACAATTTCCCACGCAGCAAAAATTGGTCGGGCCGACGGTTGGCGAAGATTGCATCGCCGACTTTTCCTTTTCGCTATCCACTGGAGAGTCGCGAATGTCACAGTCCCCCGAATACCCAGAAATGAGTCGGCCCGACGGTATTGTGTAAAATTTGGGCCAACCTTCCAGAAATGAGTCGGCCCGACGGTATTGTGTAAAATTTGGGCCAACCTTCCAGAAATGAGTCGGCCCGACGGTATTGTGAAATGTTTGGGCCAACCTTCCCGAAATGAGTCGTCCCGACGGTATTGAGTAAAATTTGGGCCAACCTTCCAGAAATGAGTCGGCCCGACGGTATTGTGAAAAGTTTGGGCCAACCTTCCCGAAATGAGTCGGCCTGACGTCTGTTTGTTTTAGTTAGACCTACCCACTAGATTGGTCGACCCGGCGTAGTTTAGTGTAATAGTAATTAGACATTTCAATGATATTGGAAATTGGACGGCATTGGTCTTTTTCATGGAAGTGTACGAGCGTTGAAATAAAATGAGCGTTAAAGATGCGGCAAGTATTTCGTAAGCGAGAAAAATACAAATACCATCTGTAGATATTTCTTTCATTAAAATTTGCTTAGTATTATATTCAACTGATAAACATGTACTGTAAAAAGGGTTAAATTCAATTGTGCATTGTTTTAGTAAGTCTAACTCGCTGTTGTAACTACTTAATTTATAATATTCTGAATAAATTAAACTCGATTGTTTCGTCTCAATTATTTAAATTAAATTAAAATTTTATACCGGGCAGGGTTTGAACCGAGAATACGTTTTTCGTAAATAACTCTGAATTGCGGAGATATCTTTGGGGGTCGTGTCGAGAAATTAATACCACTAGAGACCATTCTTCCGAGGAGAGGTATATTTTGGCTTGCCAACTTGTTTTAATATTGGTTTTGAAATAACAAAATTAAAAAAAGAAACTAAATTTATTTCAAATTTAGCTGCTAAATCAGGTAAATTTTTCCTCGGCCTTATAAGAAACTTTTTTTTAAAATTGGGCCATAGAGAGCAAATACAAGTAATATTTATTACACTTAAAAAACCAATTGCACTATAACTATTAACTTAGTAGTTTATAAAAATTTACGAGATCTTTCCTTATCACAAATTATTTGGTTCTCTTTTCTTAAAAGAACTTTTGAGCAATTAGTAAACATTTTAAAACAAAGAACTGTATACATCAATTTTATATTGGGATTTACATATCTTCTGGAGGTATACTCATCTCTTTAGAACCGAATGCGTGAGGAGTACCCTCTTTATCAATTTTCAAAAGTCTGCCTAAACGTCCGCCTTCCCTATCTTTGGCATGCTTAAACTAATTCTTCATAACAATTTCCACGTCCACATCCTTTACAATCTTTTGATCCACAGACATGCGTACTGCTTCTGCAAATTTCAATCATTTATATTAGTATCATAACAATGTCATGTCGATACATAGCAGAGGTCAAGGGCGTATCCAGTATTTTATTTCAGGGGGGTTTTGAGACCAAAATTTCAAGGGGGGGGGGGGGGGTGTTGACGATGGCTTTACAGTTTTTTGAACTAAAAAAATTTCTTACCAAAGCTTTTCTGGTGTTCTCATCTTTGACGAGTTCTTCTAATAGATTAACTTCAGCCGTAGAGTTTAGTGGAAATTCAGGAGCTCCATTCACGCTCTCCCATGCGTCTGTGTTGGGTGTGGTTCCGTTTTGGAAATTTATCTTATTTTCAAGCATAAGTTTAATATAACAGAGCATCGAAACAACGGTTTTTTTAAAAACCACATCACTCATTCCTAAAACATATAATCATAATTAAAACCCAATATTGGCAAAATATAGTAAATACAATTTTGACAATACCTTCTACTGTGCTTAAAAACGAAGTAGATTTCTTTTGAGTCACTATAATAATTATAAAGTTATTCTAAGGAACTAATGAGTAGAGTAGATTTATCTTATGTAATTTTTTCTCACCATTAGTGATAGACAATCCTTGGGAACTAGATGACGCTGTTGAAGATTTGGCACCTATTATAATTTAACGGAATTAATATGTAGAGTAGATTTATCTTATATAATTTTCTTATAATCATTAGATATAGACGTTCCTTGGGAACCAGATTACACTGTTGAAGAGGCGTCACCTACTAAACAATTATTTTATATAGTAGATCTAAATTTCCAGATGATAATAAAAATTATACCTATGGAGACTGGAATTTCTTTTGGCGATTGATTCAACATCCTTAGATAAGTGTTCATCTATAGGTATAAATCAAATTGACCAAGTGCAAATTTTTCACATAACAGCATATTAAATAGATTAAAACAGACTAATTAGATTTTAATTGAATCTCAGAATACACAAACATGCAGTTGCATAGTTAATATCTAATTAGAAACAATTATTACTCCCTAGACCTAGGTAACATTTCATCCTATTTTGTCACTGTACTTAGAACTATGGCAAGGTTGTATAAAAATAATAACTTTTAGCTACTACATTTTGACAATTAGTCTTAGCAAAAATAATTTTTACTCGCAATCTATAATACTATAAATTCTCCAACAGCTACTTTCCACTGTTACTGATTACTTTTTAAATACTTCTAAATAAGTACTAATTAAATACTACCACTAAACTTTTTATATTTTAAAATATAACCTACTCCTTAAAACAGTAGTAATCAACTTAATTTATTTTCATTAAAACAACAATTTGCTTTTTTAAAGCTATATAGAAAGCTACAGGTTTTCAGGTTTTAGTAATAAGCCGAGTGGTTTATATCATTTTATAACAAAAATCCTTATCGATATTTGTACTGTTACAAATGTGTATTTAATATCAAAACAGTTTTCTCAACTATCGGTTTTGGGATTTTTCAATAATAGGTCCCTGAGCCCAATTTTTTTTATTTTATTTTTTAAAAAAGAATAAATTGCTAGGGACTCAATGGTGCAAAAAAGTTTTGTCGGAAACAATTATTCGAGGAGTTATGGAAATTTAATGTTAAGCCTTTGTTCCCTATGTTTTTGAGCATCCCACATGTGAACTGAGTATTCTAGTGGGCATTTTTTAACAATAGTACCTTTTTGTTGCGTATTTTTTGTTTGTCATCAAGGGTTCCCGATTACAATAATGCAGGCTGCAAAAGGGGGGGGGACCGCAACTTATTATTTAGAAAATATGATCAATGTAAAATGGTTACTTTTCAGCAAGTTTTACAACGGAAAGTACGACATATTTCGAGATTTGTGTACGTGTTGGATGAGGTAGGATTGATGACGAGAACGATTCTTAAAATTCATAGATTTTAATCCTTGTTGGATAACGTATGACTGATGACGAAAAAGAAAGAGGCTGAAAAGCAACTGAAACCTTGAAATTTGTCTGTTAAAACGAATTTTTTATTGTTATAACTATTAACATAAGGGGAAGAAATCGTCGAATATTGAGAAAGGTTAGGCGGACGATGTGGACGCAATAGCGGTTTCAGATTCCACGGGTATGGAGCCAATTGCAGGGTTTTCAGGGTTGTACAATTCTTGACAAGCCGCGAGTAAAGTCAAAAACACGTTTTTCCCTTCTCGTCGTGCCCATGTCCGAAACATATACATTGCCAAATACCCAGAATACCATTGCTTTTTACGGCCACCTCTGGGCATTGCAGCCTTGGCGTGCGCCCACGCTCCCTCAATTGTATTCGTGTGAACACCTGTTTTGGGATCCTTGAAGTGGAGAGAATGGTTGACTTTAAGGTGTTCCAGATCGTGTTCCTATAGCACGTCGTACGCTTTCCAAAAGTCTGACAACACGGTGGTGCCCGGAAGGACCCATGACACGATTATGGGAATCAGAGTATCGGAATCTCGTTTCGGGACCGGGACCATAAAAAACTTTCCTGATTCCCGTTCGATCCCTCCCAAAACCCATACTCCATCGACGCGCTTACCCCTGTGAAATTTTCTTTTCCCAAACTTTGATTCGTCGACTTCGACGGTTTTGCCGGGTCCCCCGATGGCTTGACTCTGAATCATGACCACCTGATATGCCACTTCCCGACAAAACATGCGCCAGTCCACCAATGTTTGCTGGGAAATGTAGAGTTCCCTCGAAACGAACGATTGCGGATTGATGTTATAAACATAGTAGTACACTATCAGCAAAATTTCACGAAATGACAATTTTGATTTCCCAAAAAATGACCCATCACGAACCGATTTCTCTGTGTCGCATTGTTTTTTCTTTTTTTTCCCTATTGAGACGGCTCTTCGGCAGCGCCAAACAAAGCGATCAATTTTATCAGGTTTCTCTGTCAATACCATTGCATTTCCACATTTTGGACATTCACGTGATGCGGCGATCAATTTATTTTCTTGTAGCCATCCAAGTATTTGTCTAGGCGACTTACACATATCATGTATTTCAAAACTAGTGAGATACTCTTCCTCGGGGACATATTCTTCATAATCCTGAAGAAAATTATCCGCTTCGTCTGGACTATCAGGTTCAGACATAACTTACGACTTAAGCAGTAAATGAAAAGGGTATCTGGACTAACCAAACGTGCGAAAACGAAAGTAAAACCAAACCAAACCAAAAACGCCCCGAAGTAGAGCACGACACGTGACTTTTTTATATTTTTGGTGTGTACTAGGGAGTAATACTGGAAACGACATCAAGTGTTCACGTATTGGCGCCTGATCGAAATATCAAGTGTTCAGCGTATTGGCGCCTGACGGCGCGCGCACTCGCTTCGCTCGAGCGCTGGGGGCGCGCGGCGCCACCCCAACCCCATACTAAAAAAAGCGATGGGCCGTCTATAACGGCACTTAGAGGACAGTACCAAGCCTTGCGCATCAAGAATTGTCCAACCCGATATGCACCCAACCAAAATACTAACGATTTAACTATAACTCCTTAAGTATTCATTACCGTCAATTAATTTTAAGAGCAATAAAGGAATAATTTAGTCATGTTTTGCATTACCACATTGTTCTTTTTCGTCATCAGTCCCACGTTATCCAAAACGCATTAAAATCTAGGAATTGGAAGAATCGTCCTAGGGAAAATTCGGGAGCCGGAAATTCCCTGTAAAAGGCCAATGTTTTATCTGTGCCGATCACACCGGCGCCAGGTCGACGGGCGCATGCACACGCGACCAATTATATATTATTTTGAATTAACTATATCTCCGTCAGTATTTAATCCCGACAAATAATTTTAACGGCAATAGATTCCTTGTGAAAAATACAATATTATAGAACAATCAAAACAAATATTTAGGAGAGGGACCTATTCTTTAAAATAGCCTAAATGGGGACTAAGACTAATTAGGGTTAATTGACGGGCCGAGGTCAGGCCACATATATCAAACAAATATGAAGTTTATATAAAGTAACACGCAAATGTAGGTTATAATAAAGTATAATATCTTACCTCTCTTTATATTCATAAACTTAATAGTTTATTTGTGACTTTAATCTCAATGATAAAGCTAATTTAAAATCGTCTCGTCTTCGACTGGTTAAAACGGCCGCGAAATACATTTACTTTTAGTTTTACTCATAGAGTTGGGAATATTAATCTAGAGGTCCAATCAAAACGTCGGATTTCAGTATTTCGCGAAACAAGTTTTTAAAAATAAGAATACTATCGTCTGCTCTCATCGGCGTCCCAAATGACGAGAAAACGTTATCATTCTACCCATGGCGCCGTCTATCTCTCAATGGTTCGTTCAAATAAGACGCGTTTTCAGCAAAAAGATTTTTTTTCTTCAAAATAATGGATGGCGCCACGGGTCATATGATAACGTTTGCTCGTCATTTTAGAGCAGACGGCACATTCGTATTTTTCAAAAACTTGTTTCGCGAGGAGCAGATTTGATTGGATCTCTAGATTAATATTCCCAACTCAATGGTTTTACTATTAACCTCACGTTACCATAGTTTTTTTGGATCACCGTGTAAAGGGCATATTTCAAAAATAAATAGCCCAAAAATCACGAAAATAAAGAACACTACAATCTTGTGGTCCTTATTAAAAAGAAAAAATGTAATTGATCAATATGTAAGACGATTTTTTGTTGTTAAAAAACTATCGAACACAAAAAAATAATAATTTTTATGCACAAATATGCATTTTACCGCCAAACGAAACGGAAAAACCGCCAAAAAATGCTTATCTAGCCCAATCTGGCAGCTTCCAAGAAAAAATTGGCTACCGCTGTGTGACGCGTTGAAGAGAGAACCCGCAGCTACCGCAAGCCGTGCGCTCTTATCGGCAAATGCAAATTATATTTGAACGTTCCAAATTATTGTGTTATCATCAAGCGTCTCAGACACATTATAAATATGGAAGTGCTGGCCCGGGCCTTAAAGATTAAAAACTAAATAATATATATAATTTAAGTATATTTATTAACAGTTATTTTTATTTATTTGAAACAGTAGGCGGCCCTACAGTCGGCGTAATAGTCGGTCCGACTGCTATCAAGCGTCTCATACACATTATGAATAATATTCACCATATCTACTATATTAAGCAAACAATTTATCACAAATAAATTTATCTGATAGTAAAAACTAAATAATATATAATTTAAGTATAAACCCTCATATTATATTATTTACTAGCAGTGTTTTTATTTATTTGGAAAAGTAGTCGGCCCTACAGTCGGGCCAACAGTCTGTCCGACTGTTATCAAGCGTCTCATACACATTATGAATAATATTGACCATATCTATTATATTAAGCAAAAATTTATCACAAATAAATTTATCTGATAGTAAAAACTAAATAATATATAATTTAAGTATAAACCCTCATATTATATTATTTACTAGCAGTGTTTTTATTTATTTGAAACAGTAGTCGGCCCTACAGTCGGCGTAACAGTCTGTCCGACTGTTATCAAGCGTCTCATACACATTATGAATAATATTCACCATATCTATTATATTAAGCAAAAAATTTATCACAAATAAATTTATCTGATAGTAAAAACTAAATAATATATAATTTAAGTATAAACCCTCATATTATATTATTTACTAGCAGTGTTTTTATTTATTTGGAAAAGTAGTCGGCCCTACAGTCGGGCCAACAGTCTGTCCGACTGTTATCAAGCGTCTCATACACATTATGAATAATATTGACCATATCTATTATATTAAGCAAAAATTTATCACAAATAAATTTATCTGATAGTAAAAACTAAATAATATATGTAATATATATATAATATAGTATAAAAATCTTACATTATTATTAATTAGCAGTGTTTTTATTTATTTAAAACAGTAGTCGGCCCTACAGTCGGCCCAACGGTCGGTATAGCTAACACTATAAATTTGCTATCCAGGAAATGGTCCTCTAACGACTGTTATACGACTACGACCACTTTCCGACTGTTGGACCCATTTCCGACCACTTTTGGACTGGCTTGTGCTGTGTGGGTTGTGATGAATTTATAAATTTAATGGGTGAAAAAACACTTGCTGCTGTTGTTGCTGAATTAAAGCAAGCAAAGTATTTTTCTTTTAATGTCGACTCTACTCCAGACTTTTCACACGTGGACCAGTTAACATTTACTGTACGCTACGTTCATCAAGGAGAAATTGTGGAACGTTTTCTGAAATTTGTTCCAATTCTTAGTCATGCTGCTGTAAGTCTCTTTAATGTTGTTCAAGATACATTTCAAAGTATTGGTATTGACATAATGAACTTTCGTGGTCAATCATTTGACAATGCCAGCAACGTAAGTGAGAAATACACTGGTTTACAAGCTCGCATAAAAGAAATAAATGACCTCGCTGTTTTTGTTCCATGCATGGCTCACTCGCTAAACTTGGTTGGAACTTGCGCGGTAGATTGCTGTTTATCTGCTACTAGCTTTTTTGGGTTTCTTCAGAAACTCTATGTATTTTTTTCAGCCTCAACCCACCGATGGGATGTAATGAACAAACACTTGTGTTATGGAAGTGAAGACACAAAATGCCTTGTTTTAAAAAGCCTTTCGCAGACACGATGGTCTTGCCATGCTGATGCCACTAAAGCCTTGACAGACGGTTATGATGGTATAAAGTCGGCTTTGACTATTCTCGCTAATGATCCTGATCAAAAGGCTGATGTCCGAAATGAAGCTAATTCTTTAGTAAAAAAAATGAATCAAAAAGAGATAGTTTTCATGATTTTATTCTGGGACACCATCCTACAAAGATTTAATGCAACGAGTATGACACTTCAAAAAGTTGATATAGACCTTGGATCTGCAGTAAGACTCTTGGAGTCTCTTAAAACATTTGTTTCTGATTTGAGACATGACTTAATATTTCAGAAATACGAAGAGAAGGTTAGTGCAATTCCTAGTGTGGAACTATATCAGACCGATATCACTCGAAGAAAAAAGAGACGTGTTGCCCACGATGAGTCTGATACACCAGAAACAGTTTATAGTTCGGGCAGCAAATACTTTCAAATTAACACATACAACGTCATAATTGATCGACTTATGTCTGCACTTGACCATCGGATCCAATCATATTCGACTGTTCACAATTTGTTCGGATTCCTTTATGATTTCAGTGATGTGATAACGGCCGAGAGCATTTCAGCGTCAGCTTCAAAGTTGATATCTACCTATCATCGCGATCTGAGTGACGATTTCATAGATGAATTTATTCAGTGGCGAAATCTGTCGAAAACTCACATTGACAGATCAGTTATTGGTCAGCTTAAGATGATGGAATTACTTGGTTTGGAATCAACATTTACAAATGTTCACACCGCCTTGAGAATCTACCTAACATTGCCTATTTACAATTGTGAAAGTGAATGGTCATTTTCAAAGATGAAAAGAATTAAATCGGAAATGAGATCGTGTATGACGCAATCGCGTTTAAACTCGCTTTCTGTAATGTCAATAGAAACTGATCTTCTTCGTACTCATGATATTGTAACCACGTTTGCAATGGCCAAGTCCCGAAAAAAAATGTTCTAAAAATAAAAATAAATTGAATACCACATTCGCGTTAATAGAGTTAAAAATTAAGGTCTGAATTTTTTAGGGCCCCCTAAGTCTACTTTGCACAGGGCCCCCAATAGTGTTAATCCGGCCCTGGGCTGCAGACCATCTGTGTATCTTTTGGTACAAAATCATCCCGACTAATGTTTTTTAATCATAAACTTCTAAGGCTTTCTTAGCTAGTAAACTCGTGAAAAGGTAGGTCTTTTCTATTTACATGGTTTGATGTATAATGTGGTACACAACAGGAAGGCATTGTGATGAATATTTACCTATTTAGTTCCAAAGATGTACCTAAGCATCTTTTATCTTCAATTATATTAGTTTTAAGATTCTCACTCTTAAAACTAATTCGATTTACAGAAAATACTACCTAAGAACGGTTATAAACTCGTGAATTTGCTATATATATACTATTAATAAAGATTTGTTATTATTAAAGATTTATAAAGTTTAAGAGAGACATTATGAATCAAAACGCTCTAAACACCTCTACAGCATTGAAAACTTTGTATTCTAATATAGCGCCTTCGCGTAAAAACCGCGTCTCTTTTTCTTCATTTAATATTTATAAGATAATATTGTTTTTAAACTATGAATTGTACATAAGTATATTGCGAAAAGATAGTTTAACTTACTATACCTTGTTGTTTCTAAAAAGGAAAGTGGGAAACCGAAGAAAAAACATTTTTCCCCGATTTCGCTTGTATTCCCCGCCATTGGCGATAGTATGTTTTTGGTCGTATGTAGCGCCCCTATCGGGATTATTCATTCACGCAAATTAACATTAGATGCGAGGCGATTGACGGGGCTGCTAAAGCGCGGTACGCCTGATCGAAGTAGGCCGTGGCTTATGAATCCAGGGGCTATCCAATAATTCCAATGTTAGAAATTTTGTACATCTGATTTCGTGGGTACGTCAACGGAAAAAAACCCGATGGATTTATATTTTCCACCGTTGAGCTTTTTCGTCATAATGACGTCGTAAGTTGCTGAACGCTTTTATTCAGTCATCGGTGTTTTATTAAAATGGCGTTGAATTTATGGTTGTTTTACGTCAGTATAATGACGTCAGTAATGACTTCAGTCATCGGAAAAACCGGCTCTTCAAGCCGATGAGTTCGCTGAGTAACCGATGACCATTGTGACGTCAAAACCGGAAACGCGAAAAAGCGTACAGTAGGAAACCGATGTCAGCGATTACTAATCGGTGAGTCTGATGAGCGCTGCTGAACGTACCCCATATTTCAAGTTATTTCAATATTTATTGATTAAATTATTAAAGCTACTAAATTTACATGATTTCCAGTGATTTCACAGCTGATTTGTACACCTGAAGTCCCTCAGTATGAATATATCGAGAGTAGTATATTTTCTGGCAACATATCACCTTAACAAATTTGCATCCCTCCGAATTCCTCTAGTTCGAAAACGAGGCGTTTCACGATTTTGGGCGACTTTGAGGCTTCTCTTATTATAGGCTTCTGTTATGATATAATACTAGCTGGGTCCCAGCTAGAACTAAAATTCCGTGAAGACTGAGTCAGGGTTGCCAGATTCCAAGCTCTAGATTATCGTATATAGTTTTGATTTGGATCGTACCAGATTAAGAAGGATCGTAAGGCTGAAAACAGGTCAATTAAGCTAAAACGTTATTTAAAGATGAAAAAAAAACAGTTTGTTAACCTTTTAAGTCGAATACTTTAGCTCACTGTTATGTACAAAAAAACACGTGATAAAATATTTTGGAAAAATTTGCGATTCGTGGCGACAATAAACACTCCCCCGTCAAATCGCAACTTCTGCAAGAGTGTGCTTGGAAGTGGGAGTCCGGAATCTGGTAGATATCCTTTGCTTAAGATCAGTGGCCAAAGGTTTCCGCTCTAAAGATAACAGCTTTAACACGGATCGTATTTCATCGTAATATCATATTTTTGCCATACGATCCAGCCTTCGGATCGCATATCGTACCGAGGGTCCAATTATCGTACAAATACGATCCAGATCGTACATCTGGCAACTCTGTCACTGAGGCATAAAAAAAAACTCTTTAACAAACAACTCTTGACAAAAAGGGGTTAACTTGGGTGGAGCCAGTGAACGTTAAATATTTTTTTAATTATCCTGTTTTGGATTATAAATACCCGATCAAGATTATGTTTAGAGGTAATACTCCAAGCAACAATGCCATAAATTAGATTAGTGTAAAAAAAGTATAATACAATTCAGATAAGACTTTTCTCGGAACTAACAAGGAGAGTACCCGAGGTGTTTATTGCAGATTTTGTTCAAAGTCGGGCGTAATGTAGACCTATATGAGATACGAAATTTCCCAAAAGGAGACTTTGCACTACCCATTCGATTTGCCATGGCAAAGGAAAATGTATTTGACCACTCAGTGGCGTAGCCAGGGGGGGCACATGCTCCCCCCCGAAACTTATGGTCGTACGTACAAATATTTTTATTTTTTTACTTTTTTTTTCAATGTTGCGCCCCCCCCCCCGAAACAAAATCCTGGATACGCTACTGTGACCACTTAACACAAACAAAATCTCCATTTAAAAAAGCATGGGATTTTCTCGGTTTCACAGGGTCCTAGGTACGAATTTTTTTGAAAATATTTGAAAATCACGAAATGGGTAATTTGGACAATATTTAGGTAAATTTCATCAAGTTTGGGAAAAGTTTAACATTTTTGAAGTCAAATTGTAACAATTTTTGGGTAAAATAAGGAAAAAATCTTATTTTTGTTTTTAGCCGTCAAAAACATTTTTGGTTGTCATGGCAAATCGAATGGGTAGTGCAACGTCTCCTTTTGGGAAATTTCATATCTCATATAAACACCTCGGGTACTCTCCTTGTAAGTGTTTACATTGACTAATGAGGTAACAATTAGTACTATAGAGAGTTTTTACAGAGGCTATCAATATGAGAATTCCAATTAAGTTTTGCATCTAAAACAACATCTAAGTATTTATACGTAATAACTCTCTTAAGTAAAGTACCTCCTATTTCGATTCTACATGTTTGTTGTGTTTGTACGGGCGTTTCCTCTTTAATTTCTTCTTATTGACTTTTGGGACGGACCGAGTGCTGAGTGTTATGGCAACCTCTCAACGTCCAATGGCAGGGTTTCCACAAATTGTTAACGGTATTCGTCTTAGTATAAATGGGCGATTTATTGGCGCCGGGTCTGCTGCGTGCTAGAGATTTACTCTAACCACTGAGCCACCGACGCTTGTTAAGCTACGGTGTTTTATTACGAAGCTATAACGTTAGGTACTATAATTTATTCTACATCATTTTAAATATTTATAAATTATATTAATCTTATATTTAATTAAATATTTATAAATTATATTAATCTTATATTTAATTAAATATTTATAAATTATATTAATGTTATATTTAATTAAATATTTACAAATTATATTAATCTTATATTTAATTAAATATTTATAAATTATATTCAATTAAATATTTATAAATTATATTCAATTAAATATTTATAAATTATATTCAATTAAATATTTATAAATTATATTCAATTAAATATTTATAAATTATATTAATCTTATATTTAATTAAATATTTATAAATTATATTAATCTTATATTTAATTAAATATTTATAAATTATATTAATCTTATATTTAATTAAATATTTATAAATTATATTAATCTTATATTTAATTAAATATTTATAAATTATATTAATCTTATATTTAATTAAATATTTATAGATAGATAGATAGATAATTTGTATTTATTACGTGCAAAACAACATACATGAGAGTACTTTATTTATAAATTATATTAATCTTATATTTAATAAAATATTTATAAATTATATTAATCTTATATTTAATAAAATATTTATAAATTATATTAATCTTATATTTAATAAAATATTTATAAATTATATTAATCTTATATTTAATAAAATATTTATAAATTATATTAATCTTATTATTAATATCATATTATTTCTATTAAATTTGAAAAGAAAGGTTATAAATAAGTTTTCAAGAATTTTGCTGATTTCAATTTACACCAGGTAGCGATAGCATCTAGGCTCAGAAAAAATTGACGTTGTTGCGCTAGCCTCTTTTGAAATGACTTTGGTCCATGAAAAATGAAATAAAATGGCGACCATGCGATGCGTTAGCTCGAGTTTCTTAAGCCTTGGTATTCTAGAAAATAAATGTGTCGAACAATAATGTGTGTCAGCGTGGTGTAGTGGTTATAGGCGTTAGTAATCCATAGCTATTACGTCCTAACGAGGTGGGTTCGAATCTAGTTAGGGTGGGTTTCATTTCGATAACATAATAGTTATAATTGAACCTTAATTTACTTACTTTATTACTTAAATTTAAATTCAATGTTAATATGTTAAAGATTTTGGATTTATTAAATATTTCCCCGGAGAATAACCTTGATCTATACCCCACTGGTGATTTCGGAAACTACTCGGATAGAAGGTTTTCTAAAAACGAACAATACCTTTTTCGCCTTCTTTATGATAGTGAAATCAAAGATTGGTCGAATAGCATAAATGTTATGTTACGTATGACTGCGAGTAAGTCAGTAAGTCTATTCCTGTTAATTTTTCTGTGAATCAAATGGATGGCAATTAGGGGTGTGCGAGCACTCGCTTAAATCGAGTTCGAACTCGAGTACTCGGCTCGAAACTCGATAAGCCTTGTGCAGAAACTCGCCAAACTTTCGAGTTTAAAATTGGTTCAAGGTTAAACTCGATAAAGACTCGTTAAGCAGTTTTCGTATTAACGAGTTTCAGGGCTATGCGAGCACTCGTATAAACCGATTACTCGAATCGAGTTCGAGTATCAGCTACTTTTTTCATTGGATCATGTGACAGATTTCGAATTTTAAATTGTCATGTGATGTTTAAAACAGCTAGCATTGGCTGTGTCGTTTTATTTACTGAGAACTGACGAATAGAAACTTGTAGTTGTGTGATAATAAATATTATGAAATTTTGTTGTTTTTTTACGAATATTAGATCTTAGTTATCTAAATTCACTCTTTTAATATATCAAAACTCCCAAATGTAATGGATCAATAGAAACTCGTTAAAAAATTTAAAACTCGTGAAATTTTTTAAGACTCGTTAAGGGCTCGAAGCTTAGAAAAGGTGATATTTGAAAACTCGTAAACTCCCTAGGTTTTTCGAACTTGAACTCGATAAGAAAATTTATAAAAACTCGAACTCGACTCGGTAGTCAAAAATTGATACTCGCACACCCCTAATGGTAATAACAAAGAACTAGAAGCTAGTTTGTTTGCTTACATGCAAAGTATGCGAGGTACCAAGTAACCCAGGAATTGGGTATACACGTTTTGGCGAATCTAAAAGTATATGTTTTCAGTATGGTTTGCTACGTTGAACCCAGCAGAGTACGACTGGTTGGAACTTCATGATCATTTGCGATCTTTTTACCCGTTGAAAGAAAAATCTTTCGAAATTCCAGTTTGTGAATTACGCAATAACGATCTTGTTGCTGTAACACGAGTCGTGTTACACGAGTCGTGTATAAGAACGTTGAACAAAAGGCATCGCTTGGGCCATGATTTAATCGGTTTCAAAAGTACTCCACCCTAAAATCCGTGTGCAGCGCGCGCTTGAACTAGAAACGGTTTAAACCGCGTTCCTCGCGTGGTTTATTTGGGCGGAGTTATTCTGTACCAATTAAATCATGGCACTAGGCGCCAATTTGATCATTCAACCTAGTATCCTATATGTTAGATATATGATCCTTGGTTCAACGTTCTTATTATAACCGGGCGACGGTAGGTACCTCGACTTTTATATAACCAGGCAACGGTAGTGTGTGCAGTACATTAACTTGGGAAAAGTTCAACCTCAGTGTTTCCTAAATGGCTTACAAGTAGACCTTGTGCCTGATGAAATTAGCGAGTTAAATTTTTTTGATAAAATGCTAATTCAGAAAGTTAAAGTATTCCAAAGTAATAAGAATATAAGAGCCCTTGTAAAAACATTCTCTTGGTCGGAGTTGTGGCGTACTTCTTTGATATCAAGTGGCTGGAGACCAGTTTTTTTCAAGTCGGTCCGTTCTCGATAATTTACTGTCCAAATACGGCCAAATATTCGTCTACTATATACTTTGGTCAAAATCAAGACAGAAAGTGGTTTCGTACTGCGACATAAATTGAATGGATGTACAATGAAAAGCAGATGTCATTGGACTAGCGCCGTATATTCGTCTATTTCATTGTGGGATGATATCAATTGGCTGCAGAGATTGATTTATTTGAACTTAGTCAGTCGTTAATAATTCACTGTGCAAATACTGCCAATATTCGTTTACTATACACCAGTTGGATATGCAAAAGAAAAAAGGTGTATAGAATTGAGCGATTGCAGAAATTAGAATTCTTATGAGCTTACAAAATTGGTACACAATTTCCTGTGAGAAAAACCTTTCTAGAAAAATTTGTGATAATTCCTTTTGACTGTCTGAATTTTTAATTCCCACCATCAGGGAAGAAAACTAAATAAATTTATCAATTACCCCGCAACATGAAAAGCGTTGTCTTTTATTTTACAGACTCTCGCATTGGAGTTTTACAGAGGCTTTTAATGGGACATATATGCTATTTCAACAATCAACATATATGTATTTTAGTGTTCGTTTAAAATGTTACACGCCTTCCTTTGGTTATATTAATAATTCCAAGGTCCCTTTCGTTTCATTTCTAAAAATTGTTCTAATGAAAAATCCAGTTCAAGACAATACTTTAAGTAAAGTAATTAAAATAATGTGTAGTAAAATATTTAAAATAATATTTAATATATTAAATTACATTCAATAATATTAAAATATCTGTTCAAAATATATTTAAAATTAAACCAATTTATTTTCTAACTTATGGCTTTTATTTTAAATTATTAATTTTAGGAAAAATGTGCCCTGTGAGGCAGAGCAAAGGGACAGCTATTAAATAAAAAATGCTTTAATCAAAGCAGTTGGAAGGTTTATTTAAGGGGTAGTTGGGATCTATGAAGGCACAGATATTGGAAATGTTTTAGAATTAAAGAGTTATTTTTTGGAATTATTTTAAAAAGCAAAATATATTTCTAAAATAATTTCCATCGATTTTCCTCACCTTTTATAGATTTTAAAACCCTTTCCTTAAATTTGAGCCTTGAAACTGTAACAGTAAACTGAGAAAATTTTAAATTGTAAAGGATTACGTGTAAAATTACAGCATTTTAATTGCTGAAACTCATTATAGAAACTAAACTAGTAAAAAAGTCATGAATAAAAGTGATTTGCAATAAATTCAATCAAGACTGTTCCAAGTTAACAGAGGAAATTTGGATGTAATTATAGCTTCTATTTTCACGAACAACAGATGATATTATCTTCCTATAGAGAGAGCATGCAAGTGCAAGGAGAGCCATGTGTCTTGTCCTTTAGCTTAGAAAAGATAAGTCATGAATTTTCTTTAATTAAAAAGACTTCCAAGAGACCCTCTATTCAATTTAAAATACGTAATTCAGTTTCCGTACATTGTGAACCCAAAGTTACGACTGAATGACTTATTTCAATTCGACTAGGTCTTTCTTGAAAGTCCCTTTAACAATTCAAACAGGCTACTGCAGTGTAACTGCACATATTTCATCAATCCTTTCTAGAAAGAAATGTGGTCATTTTAATGTAACTCTAAATGTTACTCTTTTTTACTACCAGCGGGTACTTGACTTGTGAGGATCTTCAGTTTTTCATGATGTATGCCAAATTTAAATACTGATGTATAATTCTACTTTAAACCAGAAGTTTAAAATAATAAGTGCAGACTTGGATAAATAGAATTTAATACATGTCTGTTTTATAAATTCGTTAAGAGAATTAGCTTACATAGAAAGTTGCAAACTCCTTTAACCGTTTAATTTCTTATGTATTTATACAAAATTTTAATTTAACATATAAAACAGCATGTTAATTAAGGTTATAATATTTTCCGAGTAGTAGTTTGAAACACAAAACTGCAGAATCCAGTTACGACAGCATAGCAGACGTCTATACAGGGCTTTTTTGTTGTTTGAGACTCACACAAATCGGTGTCGACCCTAGGCCTTAGACACCAGCACACACAATAACTGATTAATCAGGGTGAGATATGTGTAACGGCCACGCCAACGGGGGGATACGTGGGGATAGGGGTGGGGACACCCGTGGGGGAATTATCCCGACCACTTATACTTAATTCTGAACTAAACACGCGTACTCCTTTACAATTTAAAATTTTCTCAGTTTACTGTTACAGTTTCAAGGCTCAAATTTAAGGAAAGGGTTTTAAAATCTATAAAAGGTGAGGAAAATCGATGGAAATTATTTTAGAAATATATTTTGCTTTTTAAAATAATTCCAAAAAATAACTCTTTAATTCTAAAACATTTCCAATATCTGTGCCTTCATAGATCCCAACTACCCCTTAAATAAACCTTCCAACTGCTTTGATTAAAGCATTTTTTATTTAATAGCTGTCCCTTTGCTCTGCCTCACAGGGCACATTTTTCCTAAAATTAATAATTTAAAATAAAAGCCATAAGTTAGAAAATAAATTGGTTTAATTTTAAATATATTTTGAACAGATATTTTAATATTATTGAATGTAATTTAATATATTAAATATTATTTTAAATATTTTACTACACATTGGGAAATAATGATGATAATTGGTTATGTCAAATTGAGTTTTAATTTCCCATTGAGACTTAGATAACAAGATAATAGGTGTATAACTGGTTCTAGTAAGCAAATGAAATGTGCTAATTTTGGACTTTTTGGTAAAACTTTCAATAAAAAACAGACCTTTGATGAGATAGTGTTTATGGGTAGCATAGCATGATTTGGGAAGAGCTTTTAATCGTTTACTTTTATCTCAATCATGTATCAAGAGTTTCTAACTCTGCCGAGCTTTCAAATTAAAAACCAACCATGTGTAATTTATATTCACCGAGGCAAAGTGTAATTTATATTAACTAAGGCAAACGTGTAATTTATAGCCACAAAGGCAAACATTTATCAACAGTACTTGAAAGGTGACTGTACTACCTTACAACGGTATGGCTCGAAACACTACTGATGATAACTGATCCTCAAATAACAATAATTTCAGTCTACTCACTCGTTAAGCTTTTGAATAATTAAGACGCCTTTACATAGAGGATTAAGTTTGAATGCCCAGAATGTTTATTGTTATGAAAAATTATTCAAATATTTACTATACTTCATTACTGTAATTAAAATTCACAAAATTATTTACACAATGCAGGATGGATACACATAAATTAAAATTCAATTATTCATTTTTTTTTAAAAAAATCAGCTTGTTAAAAAAAAACTTATGGAAGAGATAAAACAAAATTAACTTAAAACTAAATTTCACTTTCCACAAAATTCTTTTTGGTACTACTAAATTATCTAAATACGTTATTTTTTACCTAGAATATATGATCGGGTAATTCGGGTTCTACGGGCTAATTTTCCCGACGAAGCAAAGGCTTAACGGTAAAATGTTAATTACTATTACACTACAATTAAATTTATTGCGATAATGATAATTTTTAGTTAAAAAATAGTTAATTACGAATAAATAATGAGATTTAAATAAAGTTCCCATAAGAAATGGTTTATTATTTCTCGAGTAAATTGCGAAAAGCAACGTTAACTCGAAGACGGACAAAATTTGATTTTTTCGTTTTTCCGGGAAACTGGATACGAGCTGATCAGTGGCCTTCCATGTCAAAAATGATACTCTAACTCATTGCAGTACGAAGGTTCTTATCTACAGTCGACCTAGGAGGATGAAAGTGAACCTGGAGTGGTAATTTGCGCGCACTATGTACTGCACATGCCTCTCGGCTTTGGCCCGGTTCATCGTAATGTGCTGCCATCTCTGAACGGCAAAATCTGAACTGTGACCTTAAAATAAGCTAAGCAGGTCCTAGAAGATGAAAGTCGTGTATTTCTATAGTTATAGATAATTAGAAAGATTTTGAAAGATAAAATGAATATAATATCAGCAATTTTGAATGAGCACAGTTATAGTTGTGCATCTAATAAAAAAGACGCAGGTAAGAATAATTTGATTTATTTTGTATGTTTAATATTTTGGCCATGTCACCAAGGCCTAGTAACCTATAACTTCAACTTGCATTACAAAACATTTAGGAAATAAGAAAAATCCAAATACTAAAAAAGGGAAAGTTGGAAATAGGAAAGCTGATAGTCAATTAATTACCATTACTTATCCATTATTAACGATATACGTTAAATGTTGAAAGATTGGTTAAGTCCACCTCATCAAGCTAAGCCTATTTCGCGATATAAAAAAAGCTATTTTTTAATTTTTACTAATTAGAGCTGCGGCTAGAAGTCGTTACAATCGTATGAACCAAGGCGGACACGGAGCGCCTCCAGCGGATTTCGGTTCCACACATACGAACAACGGCCCCGTGCTATAGGTATGGTAAATACCACTCCAGGTTCACTTTCATCCTCCTAGAGTCGACTAACTTTCGTTAAATGACGGGATTGTAATACGTTTCTCGCTGATACATTAAAATTAACTGTAGTACTGCCAGACAATAATTGTTGATAGTAAGTATAATCCCGCTAGGGATCCACAATACTGAATCTTGGGCATGAAAATCACTTAAAATAAAGTCTTAAAATTTTTAGCGACCAGACTATTGATTCTCCTGCGATTGGCTGTGTTAATTTTAGCCATAGAAAATCGCGCTGACCCCTTAAATAAGGCCATTCTTAATTAAGTTTAAAATTATTTTAATTTATAGATATAATAGCAGGGGAGGAATGAGATTTTTACTTCGCGTGGTGGAGGTGTGGTCCGAGGTGTGTGTTAAATCTCCATAGGATTTTGCTGGATGAGATTTCTGAATGAGGAGGCTGAGGTGTATGTTAAATTTCAATACCATTTTTGCTGGATGAGATTTTTGAATCGCGTGGTGGAGGTGTATATAATTTTTCCTTTTAGAGGAGGAAATCGTTTTGGTATTATCAGTGCGTGATTAGGGCCAGATAAATATGGTATATAAAGCGCACGACGGGGGGAAACCGGCGCAAATAATTCTCTTAAACTCATCAACTCGGATAAATTATTGTAAAAAGAAAGCTAAGAAAGTGAGTGTTACAACTATAAAGTTGTATTATATACCTATCTGTACTAAAAAGTTGTTCTTTCCCTTAGAAGATGCCGTGTATTATAGATAGGAACTTTTTTCGTGCGAACGGCGAATATGTTGTAAAAGAGGCAGCGTTTGTCATAACGGAAACAGGAGAAAAAGGAGTCTTCCACTTCAAAGCTCCGTTCCCATACGGATACTTAACTAACAAGGATAGACGTACAAATTCATGGATCTCCCGTAATATTTGCGGTTTACTTTGGGACGAAGGGGAAGATGACTTATCAGATGTTTTCGCGCTCATTTCTGCTAAGTCGATGGAGTTTTTCACAAAGGGCTCTGAAAAAAGCGCGCTTTTTTCCAAACTTTTAGGATGCAATGTAGGAAATTTGGAAGACAAAGGATGTTCTAAATATAGTTCCCTCAATAAATTCAACCTGGAATTTAATTGTAGATATCATGCTGAAAATAATAATTGCGCGTTGTTTAAGTCGCAACAATTAGCACAATTTTTTAATGAATGTAACAAAACATAATAAAAAGCATCACTATTATTTACAGACACTGGTAATTTAATTTAATATGCATTTTTTATTTAAATAGTACTAATATATAAAATATTTACAGACAGTCTAACGTACAACATTAAGACGGATGATGTTTATAAAGACTTTGAAGTTCATAAACACCGCTTTGACTTCTCTGATTATCCACCTTCGCATTTCCTTCATTCTACTCAGAATAAAAAAGCTCTCGGTTATTTTAAAGACGAGACAAATTCGCAGTTAATTCAAAGCTTTGTAGGACTTCGTCCAAAGCTTTATTCTATTAAATTGTACGGGGAGTCTAAGACCGCTGAAGAGATAGAAAAGGAGTTGCGATTGGGGAAATCTTTAGAGTCAATTTTAAACCATAAAAAGGTTTGTAAGGGCGTTGCCATGAACGTTATTAGAAACGTCATCCGCCACGAAGACTATGAACGTTGTCTTTTTAATCAAGAAACCATGTCAGCCGAGATGATGCGTATAGCTAGTTTCAAGCATGAACTATTTACTTTAAATACTAGAAAACTTTGTTTATCACCAAATGATGATAAGAGATACATTCTACCCTGCGGGGTTCGTACATTAGCGCACGGTCATAAAGATATTGAAAAATTATAATGAATGCTTGTATTTATGTATATATATAAAAAAAACTGCTATTGCTATAAATTGTAAAAAATTATTTTATTGAATACATTTTGCACATGAACTCTTTAATCATTTTATCGTTTACATATTTATCTTTCTTAAACCTAGACACAATGTTATACATTTCTATTCCTTTACACCTGTTTATAGCAAAATAGATACAGAATGCTCCACACGTATTACTAGAATTACTCTGTAATTGATTAGAATTAAAAGTTACAGTTTTACTGTTTCGTTCAATAAAGTCATTAAATTTAAAATAATCTGGCGGGTTTCCAAAGGAATCCATGAATTCACAATTTTTATGTTTAGAAAAATATATTAGAACCCAGTGTTCTCCAGGTTCAGCACTCGTATCGGTATTTACAATAAATAGAGAAGGGAATATTTTTACGTATTTAGGTAGCTTGTCAGCCGCGAACACGCCTTGAAATATACTTTTAGTACTTAAATCTTTTTCAAGAATTTTAGTTATCTGTAGCGAATCCATTAATTACTGTAATCGAAAATCACGGTTCGATTTTTATCAATTTCAATCAAATTTTGAAACTCAGCGTAAATTAGAATGGAAATCGTCTCCGGTAACGGTTTAATTCTAATCTCAGGTTACTGTTTTTTACAAGATGCAAGTGATTAGCGTTGTTATTAAGATCCGAGGTTAAATTGTACGCGAATAAACAATTTCCGTTAGGGTAATCTTCCCGACTTATCTGATTCCCTTCATCTACGTTCCACTGATTAGTTTGAATGAAAAGATTGCAATACGCTTGAATATATAGATTTTCCTCAAAGTTTAGAGATAACGCCTTATGAGGGACGCTGCTACCGTCAATGTACAATCCAATGCTTGATAAATCGAAATGTTGAAAGTTGTACGGGGATTTTTTCAAATCTCCTAGAAACGCTTTTTGTTCCACAAACCCGATAACAACTTTCTTAGGTGCTTGTCCGGTAAATAAATGATCTTGCACACTAGCCATAAGACCAGCGGGTATAGAAAATGAGGTGCACTCCGAACGAGTTACAGGATATTTAGCGGTTCCATATTGTAACGCCTTGGCTTGAGCGAGCGATAGTTCCGGTATCACTTTAACTTTCCTCAGATAAAGGGAAGCTGATAAAATCTCCACTTTACATTTTACGTCGGAATGAACGCAAAAAGCTGCTCTATTTTTATCGAATTTAAATTTCAAATCAACCATATTTAATAAAAAGCGTGGTTGTTGACATAAATCAGTATGGACTACGCCTAACAAGTCAATCGCCCCTTTTTGCGCTAAACTCGCTCGTTTAGAGAAACCATCGTTATCGAAAAATGAATCGAACTTTCCAGGCGTATCCCGATAGAAAAGTGAACTCGTTAAATAACTTTTTTTCGCAGAATCTCCGAACGTTAATAAAGTTTGTATCATACTTTTATAAGCGTAATTTTGACTGGAAGGTGTTACTGATCTTTCATTAAGAAATACGTGGACGTCGCTAAAAAGCGAATGAAGAAACAAATTCTCGGGGGCGATATTGTCGGCTGGAGTTCCGGCGGCCCCACCCGCAACACCTGGAACCGCGGGTTGCGGTAGTTGACCATTATCTTTAGTTACCTTAACTCGAACGTGCAGCAAAGTTTGTGAAAGGTCTATATACGTTTCAGAGTTACCGTTGATAGAAAATGTAATTGATGCGTTATCAACTATATTTGATATTGGATTATACTCAACCCATTCTCCACCAATAATCGAAGATTGTGTCATAGGTACTTGAAACAAATCTAGCTCGGAATTTATACACTCAACTGAGTGCGGGTGTAAAAGGGACATTATGAGAATATATCGGAACGTTTAGGGAACCGTCCTTTCGCTATCCTGCCTGCTGTTGAAATGGCGCTTTTCGACTGAGTTCGTTTCCTTTTATTTCCGGAACCCGTCATTCTTTTAATATGATCCGTAGCTGAAGATGTTAGTCTCATGGCTTCATCAGCTGCCGAAGCTAAAGTTTCCCTTCCAGCGTTAATAGAATGCGATTTAAGCGCTGTTTTAATTGGGACTCCGCTAACAATATCGGTCGCTACTTTCGCTCCGGTACTTAAAAGTTTTTTCCCCAAGTAAGAAGCGCCTTTCTTCAGTAAAGGTACCGCGAATCTAAACGCTGAAGATAATATATTTCCTAGTCCATGTCCTCTTTGCACGGCTAAACCTCTATATACAGGTATTCCACCGAAACCAACCTGGTTTAAATAGTAACTTTCATAATCAGTTCTTGAAGGCGAATATTCAGACCTCATGATGTTAACTGTTCGCTCTCTTAAGCTAGAATGAGGGTGTGTCCTGAATGATTAAAGGTTTATAGTGAAGTCCACATTTTACGGGGTTTAAAATGTAATACAACGTGAGCTTTTCCACTATGAAACTGTATTGGCTCACCTAAATCATCTGTTATATTAATCTCTATAGTCTTAATATTATTACACACGACTGGTAGGTAATGAGGTTGTGAAAATATTTTTGTAGTTATTTTCCCATTAGACTCGGCTTTCTCTTCGACGCTTATGATTCTTAATAGAGGTGCTAAACTATCGCCAACAACGCTATTTTCAACCAGATCAGAATAAACGAATAAGGAATGTAACCCAGCGTTCATATCAACTGGGTAGGGGGTTATCATTGAATTTAAAATGGTGAAATCATTATCTCTTCTATCCTTAAAACCTAGTAAAATCGATAGATCGGGGCCAATTACAGCTCTGATTTTCGGTTGCAATTTAACTTTAATTCGATTAGAATAATTTAAATAAGCGAATGTAACTTGTTCTTCTTCTTGGTTGTGGACGTTCATAACATGTAATAGTTCTTCCGGAGTTTTATAAAAACCCGCGGGAACTTCAATTATTTTATCATATTCGAGAGGGTCTTTAACTAGAGGGTTATCAGCCATTTTATCATATTCGAGAGGGTCTTTAATAACCAATAGATTAGGTTTTCGAACGTTATGCCATGTCCGAGGATAGCTTATTTCCGCTAACCCAACTTCGTACTGTTCCTCAAATCTTAACGGTTCAGCTAAATACGTTCGAAATTTACCAACGCTATTATCTTGGTAATATAATGACGAGGAATCTGAAGGTAGCGTTACGTAAAAACTCATTTTAAATCCACTTCTTGTATCCAAGAATTAAATGTAGGGTCGTAATCTTGCCACTTGACATACAGTTCTACGCGACCGTCCAATTTTTTCCTCTTTTTTATTACTTTTTCGATTATGAAGTAACAGTCTTTTAAATCTCGACCAACAATCTGAACCTCCTCTCGATAGAATACTCCTAAAATGGGGTTAGAATTTAAATCCATCAGCTTATATACAGGTGGGTCACGTGGTAGTCTCTCAGCTATTTTAAACAATTCTGTAGTAAAATTCGGGTTATATTTCTTATCGAAAATTGATAAATTTCTACTTATTCTACAAATATCTCCAATTTCAAACGCGTATGTTAACGGAGGAGAAAAATTTACCGAACCGTAAAGATTTTTCCATATTTTAGCAGAGTTATCTAGAGTAACTTCCGCGGGTTTACATTTAATTGATCTGTGATAACTATTGTTATAAGCGTTTATAATATCATCTAAAACGTCGATATATTTAAGGGTGTTATTCTGCGTGAAATAGCGATATAAACGAGATTTAAAACTTCTAATGAATCTTTCAATAATGGACGCTTTCATTTCCGATCGGGTAGCGAAAAATTTAATGTTCCTTCGTTGTAATTCACTCTGCACTTCTTGACAGACAAATTCGTTTCCATGATCACTTTGAATTCTTTTCGGTTGACGGCCTTTTTCAAAAACGTTACGTAACGCTTCTAAAATTGTTACACCTTTCTTATTTTTAACCGCTACAGCCATAGCGTATTTGCTAAATATGTCGATAATACATAATACATAGCGAGATCCTGAATTATATTTAGACAGCTTCTGAAAATCTGCCAAGTCCGCTTGCCACTGTTCGTCAATTCCATAAACAATAGTTCGATTTCGTTTGAATCGTCTTCTAGCAGGTTTATGCAGCGTATATGTATCCTGCTTTATTAGAAATTGTTTTACTTTTTCCAATGAAACCTTTAAACCTTTATGTCGAGCTGAATTATAGAGCGCTCGAACTCCAGCGAATGACCCTGGGTCTGCGGGGTTAGTATAGATTTGCTCAAGTTCTTTCTCCATATTGGGTAATATTTTGATGTAATGGTATGTAACGCCAAAAAAGGAAATTAAATAATTCTAATATTATAATAACTATGATAATTAATACAGCTGTGATATTTTTCGGTGATTTTGAAAATGATTGTGATAAATAGGCTAAAAGTCCTAAAGAGACCGTTTCTGTACAACCTTCCATTGTAGGCTTATACTATGAAATGAGAACAAAATTATCAGGTTAATATATTTTATTTAGTATGTATCCAAGGTCTTAGAGGACTAGGTGAAGATGATGATAACATTGAACTACTTGGTGGTGTATGAAATACAGCGAATGTTTTTAACAGTGTCAATCTTACAGGATTTTTAATTAAACGTTTTGAAATATTTGACTTATGAATGCCCTCGTAAAACTCAGTAACTCCTATAGGATCAATCACTGTTCCAGGCGTTTTTCTCACAGCGTCATACAAAAGATCGATTATATTAGATCCTCCAATCACTTGTCCTCGAATAGAAAGCTCTCCTGAGTTAGTCCATCTAATATATCTCGGATCTTCCGTAGTCGCTCGGTATAATGAAATCGCATCACTAACATAAGTTGCAGGTAGAGAATAAGATATTTGCGCGAACCAAGTTTTAGGTCGTTCAGAGTTTTCAATAACGGGAGAGATTTGCTCTTTACGTACGTAAGTTAACCGTCGTTGGAGAGTTTGATTGTATAATGCTAATTTCTCTGATTCGTTTAAATCTGGATTATCTAGAATAGATTTCATTTCATCATCGAGTGTCTTCTCTTTTTGAAGTTCAGGTGTTTCTTCTGTTTTGGAAGGTGTATTGTTTTTTAATCTCTCCATTACATCTTCAGGTACTAGAAGCATTTTTCGAGCCATCATCGGTTTATAGCTCGGCTTATTGCACTTCCGGCGACTGAGCTAACGATAGATAGCAGTGGCGCTAATAAAAATGGAAGAAAACCACCCTTTTGTACCAGTATCTTTCGTCGTTTTGATATAGGGTTCTTCTTCGACACGTTTCGTATAACCGCGCTATGTTTCTTTAACCGCTTACGATGACGTTCTGACAGTTCAATTGTTCCGTGCAATACATTTATACAACATTCAACGAGAGCCAATATAGCTTCCTTGCTAGCGTATTTAATAGCTGTCTTTCTTTGATTTAGATTACAGGATGTCAGGAAACGTAGAAAGTCTAGGTTTTCCTTTACTCGTTTTGAGACATCCATTTAGAGATTTTCTTAGCCTTTCTTAAAGCGCAATGAACAGTTTCGGAATGAAAAGGGCAGTTTAATTCAACGTCTTCTAGTTCTGATAATTTAGGACAGCCGATATCTTCGATGTTAGTTACTGGAACACCGAGGAGTGTCGATAATACTGCAGCTTTTTCTAAACCTTTAGTGAAAAACGAAGTAGCTTTTTCCGCTATCTGATTGCAAATGTCACGTCTCGTTCTGTAAGGACGTTCGCCGTCATTCCATCGAAGATGACAAATGTTATGAGATATCCATCTGCATTGTCTTTTATCTTCGTTTGAAAGCTCTTTGAAAGGGTATGGAGATTTGAAAGTAAACACTTCCGATTCTTCAGTTTCTAATACTACGTAAGCTAATTCTTTAATAATCCACTCTCGATTAACCCTAAAAAAAATTCCCTTCTATAATACACTTCATTTTGGAATAAAGACAGCCGATTCTTCACCCGGTATTAAACCTGTTCGTAGTAAATACTGATCTGGGGTGTGGGGTTTCAAGTCAACTAATAAATACCCAAATTTCCGTGACGTAGCTTGTTGAAACGCATCAATAACGTATTTGCTATTGGTTGGAGATATCTGTCTCGCGAGATGATAAATTGTTGATTTATCTCGTGGTGATTTAAAAATAAATAGATAATGAGCATTTAAATTCAAAGTTCTTATTTCTTTTCCGGGGTAATAAAGGTTTTGCATTAAAATTAGTACGGAGGTGTTTCTGTGATGAGATCCACGAATAAATAAATTAGTTACATCTTTATTATTAGATATCTCGCATAACAAATCGTCTAAAATAACTAAATTCCTAATTTGCGGGTTTAATATATTAACATCGAGTAACCCTTCGTGAAACTCGACTGAAGGTGTGTGTTCTAATATTGATTGAAATAGTTTCGGCTGATACTCGGTATAACACCATATTATCCTCTCCGGAGGAGGGGATATGCAGGTCTTCTTATGTTGAATCAACCGTCCCACCAGGAATGACTTTCCGCATTGGGTGGACCCGGCTACAAGCCCATTCATTGGATGTTGTAAGCTTAAATCCATAATGGTTAATGAGAATCGGAACATTAGTGCAATCAATTTTATTAGTTTTTTAACAAGTTTTTAGCATTGCATATTATTAGTGACATTATATTATTTAAAATTTCTTTCGACAATTCACAGCGAATAGTAAACATTTCAATAATATTTTCACAATCTACCGACATAATTATTTCATAAAAATGCAAATCTACGCGCTTAGAATAATCCGTCATGATACAATCATGCTGGAGTTGAGATGTATGATCAATTTGGCAGCCATTGCACGCTTTCTTCAGAGCTTCGTGTAATTGTTTAATTACAACGTTAGTCATCGCCTCCTTTATTTCCTTGATTTTCTTTAAACACTTCTGAATCGACTCGTACTGGTCGAGGAAATTCAACCAAGAAGATTGAGCGAAAGCTACCCCCTCTTTAGTCGGTAACAGTTTTCCATAGTTTACACCATAACCATGGTACATTTGTCTAACATCTAAAACCTTTTGTTCGGCAAATATATGAACCGAAAACCGTTTGGTTTCAGAACCTGTGAAAACCCACGAAGTTTCAGCTTCGTTATTGAAATAAGCTTCAATGGCATCTTTCTTTGTCCATAGCTCTTGCAGTTCCGCTTCTGTTAGTTTGATACCCTTTGTTAAATCTAATAGACCGCAGTGGATGGTTTCATCTGCATAAACGATTAACCCTTTGTCAGCAGACACAGGAAATGAACAATTCCTATAAAATAAATACATTAAGACAAAGTTAAGAATTATCACTGAGTATTCCTACTTACATTTTAAGGTTCCTCGGAGTCACTTCCAATACAATTCAGATGGTGAACTTTCTAAATATGGTCTTACTATTATACGGTTTTCCCTTTTTATACTCTGAAATTATTTATCTTCGATATCTTATTTATTAAAATGGAGTTTAAAAATTGTATATAGGTAAATGTTAATTTTTCTGAATCTCTGAGAGAAAATTAAGTAACAGTCTTCGATCTCCATTGTTGGACTAGATCTTTAGAGTTGTTACGTGGAGCCGTGTTTCGTTTATTCCACAAATTGACAGATGATTGTCTCTCCCGACGCGTCTTATATATCAGTATTATCTCGTAGTAAATACACACGCGCGATATCAAGTTCTTATCTTATAAACTTATCTCTATAGTCTCGAACTATCACCCAGCTCTATCGAAATTTAACTCTCAACCATTCCTGATTTAGAACTCTCATCCATCAAACAATTCGAATGTAAATTTAACGTACACCTCCGCCATTCCTGATTTAGAACTCTCATCCAGCAAACAATTCGAATGTTAATTTAACGTACACCTCCGCCATTCCTGATTTAGAACTCTCATCCAGCAAAAATGGTATTGAAATTTAACATACACCTCAGCCTCCTGATTCAGAAATCTCATCCAGCAAAAATGGTATTGAAATTTAACATACACCTCAGCCTCCTGATTCAGAAATCTCATCCAGCAAAATCCTATGGAGATTTAACACACACCTCGGACCACACCTCCACCACGCGAAGTAAAAATCTCATTCCTCCCCTACTTATAATAGAATTTTAATAAAACGAAGAAATAAGTTACTATATGCAAGTTGCTAAATAACTTCATAATTTCACCCAAAATGTATTTATGGTTTGATATGAAAAGTGCCATTGTACTAATTTTGAAAACTTATTTTATTTTTGGAATGACAAAATTTATAAAAAAAAAATATATATTTCAATATTGAATCAGGAACGGTTTTGATTTATAAGTATATAAGTATAAACATGAAAAAAGTTATCTCTGAAAGAGATCATTTTAAATGTTTTATATTTCATAGTTGGAGGATTTTTACTTAATAGAACTTTTGTCATCTGTTTATGTTATAATTTTATAAACAATGACATTATTATCTTAATGTACGTATTTGAAATTCAATTTATTACAGTTTATATAACAGTACATGAGCTATTTGATGTTACTTGGACACCAAATAAATAACTCATAACAAAATAACCTTTTATGAGGAGATATTTTTTATCTTAAAATGAAAACCCTGTTCATTATTGTTTACATTATAATCTAGTACAATGGTCCTGAAACTTTTTTCATTTTATTTCTCAGTTTAGAAGAAGGGACAGATATTAGAGAAGATAGTATCAATTGAAAACGCCCTAACTGGCATCCCACCTAATGACATCTAATTAAGTGGCATCGCCCTAAATGGTATAGTACCTAGTGACATCGCACTAAACGGAATCGTACCTAGTGGCATCGCCCTAAGTGGCATTGTACCTAATATGGTACTGAAATCTGGTGTGTATTGAGAGGGGAGTTTTGCTTTTCAGCCTATATATAACGGCCTTTACATACTAAGTAGGCAAACTTTACCCGTATTTCAAAATTAAATTTTAGTTATGGTAGTGTTATTACTATTTACATGTTTCATTTAAATACAAAATATATCCCCATAAAATAAATCGAGAATTCTATATTATAACGTTAAAAATATATAGTCCCACTAGTAGCGACATTTCCAACATTGCCTAGCGTCATCACAATAGCTTTATTAGTGCACAACATTTTTAGGAAAAATTATTTCTCAGTGTTAGAGTAAAATGGTAACGTCACCGTAAGATTATCTTGGGAACTCTAGAGTGTCGACGTGCCATACCTTAATTGGAAAATGGTAAGGCTTTTGAAATTTACTCCTTACGTCATCCAGCGCGAACGGACCCACGAATCAACGTTTTTATTATATTATAAATTCTTTTCAATCCTAATTCAAAATAGGAGTGTACTAATTAAAATTTAATTTTGAAATACGGGTAAAGTTTGCCTACTTAGTATGTAAAGGCCGTTATATATAGGCTGAAAAGCAAAACTCCCCTCTCAATACACACCAGATTTCAGTACCATATTAGGTACAATGCCACTTAGGGCGATGCCACTAGGTACGATTCCGTTTAGTGCGATGTCACTAGGTACTATACCATTTAGGGCGATGCCACTTAATTAGATGTCATTAGGTGGGATGCCAGTTAGGGCGTTTTCAATTGATACTATCTTCTCTAATACCTGTCCCTTCTTAGCCGCAGTAAAATGCCCAGGGTTACCTATATATCTCCTTTTTCCTCAGCGTAGCTGAGCTTTTTCCTATAATATGTTAATATCCCTTTTACTATTCTTAATTGGCCTCTCTTTTACCACTGGTGTTTACCCCGAAAAACTAAAACGTACGTTAATTGTCCCTATTTTTAAAAAAGGTGATCCCTCCGAACCAAAAATGACAGGCCTATCTCCTTGTTCTCTTTTATCGCTAAAATATTTGATAAGGCATTTTATATAAGGCTCCTGGATTTCTGTGAAAAAAATTTAATTACTGTCAGACTATCAATTCGGATTCAGAAAATCAACGGGTAACATTGATGCTCTAACGACTGTATTTAAGAAAATCATTTCGGCATTAGACACAAGCACTATGGCCATCGGAGTATTTCTTGACCTGAGGAAAGCATTGGCACAGTCCCCCATAAAAGACTTATTCAAAACTCCATCGTTTTGGTATCAGAGGCCCTCCAAGCGGGTGGTTAGCGAGCTACCTCTCTAACAGATCGTGTAGTACCAAAGTTAACATCTCTATTTCAGCTACCAAAATATTGACCGTGGGTGTCCCCCAGGGGACAATTATTTCCCCCTCCTGTTTAACTTATATTTCAATGATCTGATCCATGCTATCCCCCAAAATTTTATTTTCCTTTTCGCAGATGACGCGGTTCTCTTGGAATGTGGCCGATGTATTAATTATCTCTTAGCCTCTATTCACTCCTGGCTGTCCATTAATGAGTTAACTCTTAATGTAGATAAAACTGAATTTATCATTTTTCACAATCTAGGCAAAGTAACCAATTTAGCTAACCTTAATGTAAGTATAAACCACGTGGTAATTAATAGAGTCTTTTCTCATAAGTATCTGGGAGTTTGGCTGGATAGTCTGCTTACCTTTAATACACAGGTGGACCACGTGTGTAAAACTCTAGCGCGTGTGTGTGGCGCACTATACTATAATATTATTATTATATTATGCTCTATTTAATTCAACCCTGTCATATGGAATCGCACTCTGGGGAAATACCTTCAGGCATAATTTAGTCAGGATTCATGGGCTCCAAAGGAAAACTATCAGATCGATTTTTAATCTGCCATTTCTTGCTCATACTAAATATTTTTTTTTCAAAAATAACATTATGTCAGTCTACCATGTTTTGGATTTTAATTGCCTCATCGCCATTTTTAAGGAAATAAATTTGTACCCTGGAATTTGTTTTAACTTGATAAAAAATTTGAAGACTTCTGTCACCCGTAATTACTATCATTTAATAACGCCGAAATGTAAAACCTCCAAAAAACTAACTTCTATTTTTTATTACGGGGTCCAACTCTTAAATTCATTGGAGCGTTCATTACAAATATGTAATAAATTTATTTTTTTTACCTCTCCTCTAGGAGGGGTTATACAATCACCGTGTCTGTGTTTGTCCTGCTAACGCGTTCGCAGTTTCTCAAAGGGTTGGCAAGACCACCGTGTGGGGGTGAGCGTTAACGGATTAGTTTGCGATTGGGTTCGGTTTGGAAGGTTTTTTTTCGTTAACGCGCACCATCGCGACGGTTTTAACTCAGTTTGATTGTTGAAATGTTTATGAGTAGGGTGTGAATGTGGAGTTTGTGTTATGACGGTGGTGGGTCTGTTGTGTTCGTGTTTGTTGAGTCTGTTGTGTTTGTACGGGCGTTTTCTTTTCAACTTCTTCTTACTGACTTTTGGGACGGACCGAGCGCTGAGTCAACGTCCAATGGCAGGGTTTCCACCAATTGTTCACGGTATTCGTCTTATTATCAATTTGCGTTTTCTTCGCGCCGGCCGGGAATCGAACCCGGGTCTGCTGCGTGCAAGAGATTTACTCTAACCACTTAGCCACCTACGCGTGTTAAGCTACGGTGTTTTTAGAAGTTATAACGTTAGTTACTATAATTTGTTCTACATCATTTTAAATATTTATAAATTATATTAATCTTATATTTTATTAAATATTTATAAATTATATTAATCTTATATTTTATTAAATATTTATAAATTATATTAATCTTATATTTTATTAAAAATTTATAAATTATATTAATCTTATATTTTATTAAATATTTATAAATTATATTAATCTTATATTTTATTAAATATTTATAAATTATATTAATCTTATATTTTATTAAATATTTATAAATTATATTAATCTTATATTTTATTAAATATTTATAAATTATATTAATCTTATATTTTATTAAATATTTATAAATTATATTAATCTTATATTTTATTAAATATTTATAAATTATATTAATCTTATATTTTATTAAATATTTATAAATTATATTAATCTTATATTTTATTAAATATTTATAAATTATATTCATCTTATATTTTATTAAATATTTATAAATTATATTCATCTTATATTTTATTAAATATTTATAAATTATATTCATCTTATATTTTATTAAATATTTATAAATTATATTCATCTTATATTTTATTAAATATTTATAAATTATATTCATCTTATATTTTATTAAATATTTATAAATTATATTCATCTTATATTTTATTAAATAATTAAGTATGTTAATGTAAAAGTTGATCGTGATCAAGAATTGAACTCGTTTCGGATTGTTACCACGCGGATAGTTCACCGCCGAGCCATTGACTTCCTTAGGGAAAATGTTAAAGTAAAGGAACCATTATGATAAGGCGGGTTTTTTTTAACTAAACGGATTAATACAATATCTGTGAATATTTTTTATTGAACGTTGTTTTTTCATTTTTGTGAACTGGTTTTTATTTCGTCGGGAATTGAACCGGGGGCGCGGTTTTAGGACTTTGATTCGTTGCCGCTGTGTTTTTGATTCGTTGCCGCTGTGTTATTGTTTTCTTTTACGTTGTGTTATAAATCTGTAATATATTATTCAATGACGTTGTTAATCTCTTTAATTGTCAGTAGGTTTATTTTTTCGGATACGCTTTTTTGTTGTGTTTTTTAACTGATCGAGATTACGTTCTTTTGTGTCTAATCTTTGGTATTGTTGGTTTTTTCTGTCTTATATTTGTATCTACTATTTTTTAAGTTTATTTCCTTTTTCCCGCAAAATCGTCCAGTCTTAGAGGAACCTTTAAGAGCGTAAGTTATGCCCAAAAGCTTATCCGGTTTCATTATAATAACGTGAAAATTCGTATTTGTGAATGGTAAGGTGTTGCGCTTCTTGATATTATATTTTCTATTGCTTGATTGCTAAGTATTTGAAATAATTTATTGCTTGACTGCGTTATAATATTTTTCTATGAATTATTTTGATTCTGAAGTCTGATTGCTTGACTGCGTTATAATATTTTTCTATGAGTTTTGTTTCTGAAGTCTGATTGATTGGGTTGTTATTGTGTATTTTTCTATTCGTTATTTTTATTTTTTGATACTCTAATATTTTAACTGGATATAGTATAACGTTACTTCTGAGTATTTTGAATGTGCGTGACGTGGAGGGTATTTTCAAGTTTTATTAGGATCAGTTTTTTTAATTTTAAATATCTTTTGTTTATTTGTATTTTATTTCGTTTTTTCAGTCGTATATTTTTACCTCTCCGAGGGGATTATGTCCCCTAGGAGGGGTTACACAATCACCGTGTCTGTCTGTGGGTCTGTCTGTCAGGCCTGCGAACGCGTTCACATTTTCGGTGCAAAGTGTAATCACTGCGTGCGCAGTTTCTCGGAGGGTTGGCAAAACCACCGCGTCACGGTGAGCGTTAACGGATTCATTTGCGGTTTGCTTTGGATGGTGTTTTTTCGCTCACCGTCGTGACGGTTCGGTGTATTACGTTTTTGTAATGTTTATGCGTAGGTTGTGAGTGTTGAGTTTGTTGTGTTTGTGTTCTGATGGTTGTGCATGTTGAATCTGTTGTGTTTGTTTGGGCGTTTTCTCTCCAACTTCTTCCTAATGACTTTGGGCCGGACCGAGTGCTGAGTGTATTGTTACCTCTCAACGTCCAATGGCAGGGTTTCCACCAGTTGTACACGGTATTCGTCTTAGTATCAATTTGTGATCGCATCGGGCGGGATTTGAACCTGGGACCTCCTCCTTGATAGGCGGACGTTCTACCACAGAACCACCGACACTTGAAACGCTTTAATGAAAATTAGACCTTCAGCTTTATCGGAAGCGTATTTAATGGAGTACGAAATTTTGGTTTAATTGAAATAGAATTTAAATTGAAATTATTGCATAGAAGAAATTCTAATTTAGCGTTTCTCTATTGATTAAAAACCAATGCGCCACCCAGGTTTCGAACCCAGGCCATTCGGCTTGGCAGTCGATCGCTCTACCACAGAACCACCGATAGCTGCTTAGGTTCACTGAAATTAAGACACGCATCGTAAGCATAATAGGTAATAAAGTCTTTTTTTATTAATGAATTTATGAAGGCCTAATCTGTTTTTTTTACGAATGAAATTTTAAAGGTTAAATATTGTTTTAGCGCAGTCAGCCGAGATTAGAGGGTTAAAGGGTAGACCCTGTGGGTGGTCCACTTTGTTAGTTTTTTTGTTATTTATTTACGGGTATTCTTAACGACCTATATATAATTGTGTTAATTCAAAGGAGATAATTTAACGTTAATTGCTTTAAGAGCTGGCAGTTAGTCAAGTGGCTCTCTGTGCTTTGTTGATGGTAAGGTTTTTGCTTCTTGTAAATATATTTGGTGTGGATATTTGGATATCTACGATTTCTAACGCAGTCAATGATTTCCTGGGTGTGCGAGTCATTATATGATATTGGAAATTGGACGGCATTGGTCTTTTTCATGGAAGTGTACGAGCGTTGAAATAAAATGAGCGTTAAAGATGCGGCAAGTATTTCGTAAGCGAGAAAAATACAAATACCATCTGTAGATATTTCTTTCATTAAAATTTGCTTAGTATTATATTCAACTGATAAACATGTACTGTAAAAAGGGTTAAATTCAATTGTGCATTGTTTTAGTAAGTCTAACTCGCTGTTGTAACTACTTAATTTATAATATTCTGAATAAATTAAACTCGATTGTTTCGTCTCAATTATTTAAATTAAAATTAAAATTTTATACCGGGCAGGGTTTGAACCAGGATTACGTTTTTAGTAAATAACTCTGAATTACGGAGGTAATCTTTAAGGGTCGTCTCGAGAAATTAATACAACTATTGACCATTCTTCCGAGGAGAGGTATATTTTGGCTTGCCAACTTTTTTTCATAAACAGGGGTGCTTTAAATATGCAAAAATTGGTGGTGTGGGGTTCTATCACCCAGCTATCCAAGATGGCGGCCATTTCAAATTGGCGACGATAGAGATCATTAAATTGCTTATTTCTCGACCGCTATTTAACGGATTGTCATGTGCAATACACCAATTTAACGAGAAGTGGTAGTCGTACATGTTATGATTTATGACGTTTTTCATAGATGGTGCCATTTGGCGACTACATTTAATTAAAGATATTTTCGTTTTTTTGAAAACTGTTTTTTTTACTTATAAATGAAAAATATATTTAATTTTTTTTTATTAGTAGCTGAAGATTTTATCAATCTTTCAATATAAGTACTAGTCACCTATCCTAAACAGTAAAGGAGATATATAAATAATCGTACAGGGGGGGGGCGATTTTCTAATTTTGAGGTTACTTGCATTGTATCCCACATAATCTCTACCAGCCACCACTTGTTCCGTTCTTTACGTATTAGCGCCTTGGTGTTATATTTCTACTCACTCTCTCCTTCGTTTTGTTGTTTTCCGGGTTCCAAATTGAAGGTCACTGTCAAAGTCCAGCCTACGATGCCCCATATATACTGGACGCTTTTAACCTGACCTTTTTTCAAGTCAATTTTGTATAACTCTCTCGGTTTGGCAATTGTTTCGTGTTTTTGTGTACATAGCGATTTATTTTTGCTTCGACGGATTAAAAAGTGTTTTTCAGGGATTCCCTCACTTTTCAACTACAGTGTTTATTTCTATGAGCAATTGCGTGAGGGTTGGATTTTTTCCGTCCATGTTTTAAACATGTCGAAGATTTGTGTAATATGTAACAAACGGTCAGCTGAAAGTGAGAGTCTAACTTTCTAAGTAGATCGCAAGATGAGAGATCGTGGCAAACCCTTTGTGACGCTGCTAAAGTTAGAGATTTTTAGCCTATTCTTACTTTATCAAAAGACCCCTCTACTTTATTTACGAACGTATACTACCATCGGAAATGTAGAGCTAGTTTCACGTCGAAGACTAACTTTGCTGTAATAGAAAGAGAACAAGGATCGTCTAGTCAAGGTAACGGTTCATCACTGGAAATTAATCCAAGACGCTCATCGCGAAGTTCGGAGCAAGTTGCCTCAGGTTCCACAATTCTTGAAAAAATTTGCAGATTTTGTCAAAAAAACCAAGTACTTAAAAGAAAAAAACACGAGATAACCATTACTACAATCCGTGGAGCTAAGGTCGGATAAAACTGTAAGAGAAATCACCACCGAAAGGTGTGATAAAATAATTTTAGCTATTACATCCAGAGACATTATCGCCGCGGAAGCGCATTATCATAAAACGTGTTATAGACTCTAGACGAAGAAAACTACCGTTACAGTTTCGGAAAAGTCTCAGAAATTATAAAGTCTTGATGACTACCAACAAGCTGAAGAAGCGTCTCTTAAGAAATTATATCAAAGTCTTCGGAATGATTTATTTTTAAATGAACCAGTGTGTTCGTTGAAAGACATTACCGCCAACATAATATTATTTATGGAAAGAAATGGAGTTCGAAACCAAGAAGTGACCGAGTCAACTAAAAATCATCTGCGAAGGCACATTGAAGAAGAATTCGGTAACTCTTTGCACTTTTTTAACGTTAATCGTAGAGTCTTTGTCAGAAAATATAATTTATCTTTGGAAACCCTTTTGGATCATTTTGTAAAACTAAAGATGAAATACGAGACATGCCTAATTTCTCCAATGTCGAAATCAAATTTTCAAGAGACAGCTATCTCCCTGCGAACTGAAGTTAAAACGTCTATTCCGGAGCAGCATTGGCCACCCCAACCCGAAGAACTTAATTTGGACTACTTGTCAATACCTCAGAACCTATTAACCTAATGACATATTTAAACGATTTGCTTTGTGGTACTATAGCGCCAAATCTACTGATCGAGTAAAACGACTTTCATGGTCCATCGCGCGAGACATTATTTACACCGTAACTACAGGCAAAGTATTTACTCCGAAACATATATTACTACCGTGGGTAGTCAAAACACTTACCGGAAACGTTGAATTAATTAAAACATTAAATAGACTAGGGCATTCCTATTCGTATTCTAAATTAGAAGAAATTGACACAGCACTATGTATCGAAAAGACTACAATGACAGACAGCACCGTTTCACTTTCTGGCGGGGTTTACCCTAACGTGCCTACTATACTGGCGTTTGACAATATAGATAGGCAAGAAGAGGTTCTTAGCGGTTCTGGAACTTCTCACCGCGTAAACGGAATTATTGTTCAACGCACGTCAGATTCGTGTCTCGCGCCAAGACCTTTGTCACAGCTGAATAGAAAGGAAAAAAAAAGAACCATTCATACACCCGATAAACCGATTGATTTGTACGTTGTAGGAAAAGGAAGGGTCCACGACCCATTGAAACGCTAGATATCACCGCGCGCACAAAACCAGTAACTTTTAAAGCTCAAGTTAAAGATCTTGTATGGTTTATGGAAATTATGGTACGAAATCTTCATCCCCTGGATCAAAAAATAGCATCATGGACTGGTTTCAATATCTTGACAAGAAATAATATCGTTATCGACACTGATACCGTCGGATACTTACCTACTATAAATGCTCCAGCGACTGAATTGGCGACAGTTCAGGAAATTTTACGAAACTCCTTGGATATTAAAACAGCGCTAAGTTTGAATAATATCGCCGTGGTATTTGACCAAGCTTTATACGCGAAAGCCACCGAAATAGTATGGGCCAATCAAGAGGCATTTAGTGGAATTTATTTAATAATGGGGAACTTTCATATACTATCTGAAACTTTATGTCAAGTATTGACTTAAAACTTTTATGACTGACAATATCCCCTCGAATTATTGACTATTAATGTTAACCGAATGGTCCCCGTGGGCTGTATGGCTTTTCGCCCTAGCCCTTCCCAAACTCTAGAGGAAAAAAAAGATGCGGGACTTCGTGATTTAGCAGTCGAGTCTGGCGTAATAGCAGAGGGGTCGATAAATAAAGTACTAGATGGAAAGCAGTATAATTGCGCAGTTCGTTTTCATAAACTCATGTTTGAAGTCCTCTTGAGAGTGGCGTGGAAAGGTTTTCGTGCGAGGATGGGAAATCCAGACGACCCAACTAACGAAATTTTTGATAAAAGTCTAATCGTTTGAAAACAAGGTACTAAACACTAAAGTCGGCCTTTGTATTTAGGGTCCAAATGTCCTAGGGGTAAAAGGGTCGGCCGCCTACAAAACGTCGACTCTTTACCGCCTTTTAATAGACCTAAGAACCGACTCCGAAACGACGTCATCCCGACTTAGAATGTACCGTATAATTACGTCGAAACGACTTACTTTTTGATATTTTAAGTGACTGAAAATGACCAAATAAAACCTTCAATATAGCTATATACATGTATGCAGTTGGTCAAGTCCCATGAACGGGAGCTAAACAATGAGTTTATTTCCGGCAATCGGAAAATTCTTGAATCTAGAGTACAGAGTTCTAGAGTTTCTTGGGGCTTAGTAAAAGTTACGAATAAATCTTCATTAATAATATCTTAGCCTAATATATTTAGCTATACGAATGTAATCTACTTGAGCTGAGATATTTTTAATAAGGAAATATTCTCAGATTGAATATATAATCTTTTTCGAAAAAATATAATACAGAAAGGAAGTTATTTGAAAAATATTTCAATTTGTTTGATTAAATCGCCAAAGTTTCACAGTTTTGAGCGATAAATTGGCAAAGCGCGACCTTAAATCGACTTTTTGTGCCATTGGGGTAATAATTAAATGTAAGGTCTATTTTAAGTCGGATAATGGTCGGCATACCGACCATAAATAGTCCCAAAAAAGGATTTATGGTTTTGGTGTCGAAAAACGTTTGGTCGTTTTTAGGTCGGCATTTGGTCGTCGACTATAAAGCGACTTTTCAACCGTACCCCGACCCTAAAACGACTTCATGTGCTACAGGGGATCGACCTATTAGAGAACACATGGACTAATCCTTTTGGAGAAGACCCGTCCGATATTATAAGCATTTCTACCGGTACTCGAGCTTCTTTGGACGTAGCGAATGATCTTTTGTCTGCTAGAGAGAAAGGCGACTCAGCCTATAAGTCTTTCCTCGAGAATCGTTTGTCGAAAGGGTCAGGCTTCTACGATGCAATTAAAAAGTTGAAACTGAAGACATTTACTGACCAATTCGTAAAGGAAAAAACAAAGAAATCACTTTAAAAGCTGACCAAAGACTATTCGCGAATATGCTTCTCATATCAGAAAGTCGAAAACTGGATATGCAAGATGTTTTCAGTCACCCTTTAGGACCCAACAAAGCAGTGTTATCGAACTATCTAGAGAGTCAAATAGCCCCCGTTTCTGTGGTTGCTGTTCCAAAATCTACAATCATAGACGGTATGTCATTAATTCAAAAACTCCAAGGCGAAAACCACACATTCGACGATCTGTCGGATAATTTAATTTTACAAATTCTTCGAGTTGCTCGAGACAGTGAGCGAATAGAAATAGTTTTTGACGTGTACAGGAAAACTTCCCTAAAATCTATGGAAAGAGCTAAGAGAGGCTCGCAAGAAGGAATTGCATTTGGTAAAATTCCACCTAGCCACAAAATCCAAAACTGGCGAAGGCTCTTAACATGTAACGAAAGCAAAAACCATCTAATCAAATTTCTCGCAGATAGCTGGAAAGATAAAATAAAAATAAATAAATTAGGGAATAAGAAAATATAAGTGGCATTTGACGAAAAATGCATAGAACTGACCAAAGACAACGTCCAAGATATTGAAGAATTAAGCACTAATCAAGAAGAGGCCGACACCCGCTTAGTACTACACGCAAAACACGCCGCCGAACGTTACGATAATGTAATTTGAGTTTCAGATGACACAGATGTTTTAGTTTTATTTATCGCATTCAGTGGTCAAATAAACACTAATATATTTTTAATGAGACGCCCAAAATCTAAAGTGAGAAACTGGTTTGCGCAATCGGAGCTCAAACGAGTAGCGCATTAATAGGGCTACACGCGTTTACTGGCTGTGATACGGTTAGCGCTATACAGGGCCGTGCTTAGGGGGCGGCGAGCTGGGTGGTCGCCCAGGGCCGCTAAAATTTCACCATAGGGATGTATATACCGGAGGGCCGCTACACTCAGTTTCACCCATGCATTTCGCCCGGGGCCGCGAGACCTCTAAGCACGGCCCTGGCGCTATAGCCGGTCAGGGAAAACTAAAGCCTTAAAGATTGTTACTAAAAATGAGAAATATAGAAAGGCAGTCGATGACCTCGGTTCCAGTTGGACGCTGTCCGAAGAGACATTTAATGAAATTCAAAAATGAACATGCCAAATGTACTGCAAAAACACGAAGGTGACAGATGTGAATACACTCAGATACCAAATCTTTCGCGCCAAGAAGGGCAACGTTGAATCCGGACATCTTCCACCATGCGCTGATACGCTAAAGCAGCACACATTGAGAGCGAACTACCAAGCTGCACTTTGGAAAAGAAGTCTTGAAGCGTTTCCGGTTATTCCCGACCCCGTAGATGGTCACGGATGGCGAATGGAAGGGCAAGAATTAGATATCCTCTGGATGAGTGGCCCACCAGCTCCAGATATAGTTCTAACACTTATGGCTTGCAAATGCGCACGAACTTGCCGTCCAAATGAGTGTACATGCTTACTTGATAATTTAAAATGTACGGCCGCTTGCAAAAATTCTAATTGCATAAATATGGTTACGGATGATGAAGACTACCTCCAAAACTCTGGCGACTCCGATTCTTCTGATTGTGATAACAATTAGGAATATTAGCGATTAGTTTACCAGTGGGTAAACATATACATAAAATAAACCATGTGATATTGCAGAAAAATAAAATATAACATTTTATCAGAAATTTCTTTCGTTAATGGCATGTTAATAATTAGATCGATTAAGCCTCAAAATTAGAAAAACGCCCCCCTGTACGATTATTTATATATCTCCGTTACTCTTTCGGATAGGTGACTAGTACTTATATTTAAAGATTGATAAAATCTTCAGCTACTAATATATATTTGTTAAAAAAATTAAATATAATTTTTTTTCATTATTTAAGTAAACAAACGGTTTTCAAAAAAACGAAAATATCTTTAATTAAATGTAGCCGCCAGATGGCGCCATCTATGAAAAACTTCATTGACCATGAAATTTACGACAACCACTTCTCGTTAATTTGGTGTATTGCTCATGACAATCCGTTAAATAGCGGTTGAGATATAAGCAATTTAATGATCTCTATCGCCGCCATCTTGGATAGCTGGGCGATAGAACCCCACACCACCAATTTTTACACTTATGAATGATCCACTTATGACTATACAGATGTCTCAAAGAGAAAAATAATTCTACTTTTTATTAAATTCTCGAAATTTTCCCTCATTTTAGTTCCACATCGAGATATATCGAAGTGGGACTATTGCTATGGATGGATTGTCGTTAAGTGTTGTGTGTTTGTTTGTTTGTTTGGTGTGGAAAGCAACGACACGGCAGATGGCGCTGCGAAAATAATTCGCAGTTTTGGCGAAACCGGGTTTCGAACTCACCAACGGCCAGTCAAAAACTGGCAGCATTCCATAACTTGTTCGGAACTTCTACTGTATTCTTGTCAGTTTTAGCGACGTGGGGGGAGTTGACTAGTTAAGTTGTCGAAATTATTGTCCCTTTTTCCGCCTTATTTTACGTATATTTTCGGAGTTTAAGGTCAAGTGAACCTCAAACTTCGCGTCGGGTGGTGGGTGGTGGGCACACTCGCTTAAGATACCGCGCTCGAAAGTGAGTACTCGAATAAAAGAGCTCGAAAATTTTAATTGTTCGGGTGGTGAGCAGTGGTAGATGGGCACACTCGCTTAAGATGCCTCGCTCGAAAGTGAGTACTCGAATAAACGAGCTCGAAAATTGTAAATGTTCGGGTGGTGAGCTGTGGTAGGTGGGCACACTCGCTTAAGATGCCTCACTCAAAAGTGAGTACTCGAATAAACGAGCTCAAAAATTTTAAATGTTCGGGTTGTGAGCAGTGGTAGGTGGGCACACTCGCTTAAGATGCCTCGCTCGAAAGTGAGTACTCGAATAAACGAGCTTGAAAATTTTAAATTTTCGGGTGGTGAGCAGTGGTAGTTGGGCACACTCGCTTAAGATGCCTCGCTCGAAAGTGAGTACTCGAATAAACGAGCTCGAAAATTTTAAATGCCCTCTTCCCCATATGTACTTATAAATGCTCTAAAAGCCCCACAATGAGATACTTATTTTCTTATTCAAATAAATCAACAAGAGACATTGAAAAACTTCATCACTCGTTACACCACACAAAAGGTTCAAAGACAAACTACGAGTTCAATACACACCTGACGAACTTCCTTCTGGGTAATAAAAGCAATCATGGAACCATAAAGAAACAATAATAAATTGAAGTCACTATCGGGAGAAGGTATTATATTATTAAGAACACGCGTACGCTTAAACAGTTAAAGCATTGAAGACTCTATTTCCCTTCACACACTTACGCACCGCCATTATTAATTATTGGACTCCCATACTCATCCAAAAACTAGGGGCATTCGGGCATATGTATTTTTATATCTATGAATGTAAATTTTTATTACGATAATCTTTGCCGTATACCTTTCGCAAAACTTAGGTATATTAACTTACAAGTTCAAGTAAAGACTACCCGTTTATAGCTCTACCACAAATAGATCGAAATTTAAAATATAGCTTTTTGTCAAATTACCTTGCAAGTTAAGTCAAAACCAATATGCATTAAACAAGAATGAATTTATGTACTTAGAATATGGGAGACCAAAAAATCCAATCTCTTCAATGTAACGCTTACTGCGCGCCGAGAAAAAAACGCAAATATATATTTTTCCGTCTTCTATTGCTTTGCGTGATTGAGTTTTTTAGGTTTAATAAAATTAAAGGTTAAATTAACCTAAAAAACTCAATCACGCAAAGCAATAGAAGACGAAAAAATATTTATTTGCGTTTTTTTCTCGGCGCGCAGTAAGCGTTACATTGAAGAGAGAACTAAGCCGTCGCTCACCGTAAAAAAGCTCAGTGCGCAGACAGAGTTCAAAAGTGAAAAAATATTCCATCTCTAGGCGCTGTCTCGCTCAGCGGGTCGTGATCGCTTTCTGTCGAACGAAACTATCCCGGTACTCGATGCTATTCTTTCTCGACGAAACGAAGCGCTCAACGGTGAAAAGCCTCGCTACTCGATCGGGGGGATCATTCTCACTGCGCGCTGAGCAATCAACGACTGAGAAAACTATTCCGCGTTCAGCTAGAGCATGCTCAGTTTGGTGCTCTCTCTGAACCAGATCAGCTTACGTTCGTATTTACAATGCTCGCTCTTTCCGTACGGATTTTCAAAAATGAGCGCTCACAATTTTTGCCCACCTCTGGTGGGCGGTGGCCACTCTTTAACAAAGGATGGTAAATAGTATATCTAACTATAGGAAATCACATGGGCTCAACAGTTTTTATATTAGTTTGCCCACCCGGGTCTCCTGATGGTGGGCGGCATCCACCCTTTCACTTAGGGTGGTAATTTATATATCCAACGATAAGAAATCACAAAGCCTCAAAAGCTTTGTATTAGTTTGCCTACCTGTGTCTACTAAGGGTGTATGGCTTTGCCCACTCGAATACACTGATGTGGAACTAATATTACGGCCTGGGCCGACTTGTTACACAGCTCACGAAATAATTTGAGGGAGTCCCGTGGACTCTTTACCCCCTTCTAAAGACATTTTTTTAGGAGTCCCGTGTTTTTTTTCAGGGGTTTTTGATGCGTGGACTGCCGCTATTTACAAGTCTGATATTTTCTAGATGCGCTACGTAATTGTGTCATCTATCGGTGGCAAAAATTAGTATTTAGAAAAAAGAACGCGGTTCGTTTCAATTTTTTTTTTGCTTTTGGTGGAAAGATGGCACTATAACGTAGCGCATCCAGAAAATACGAGAAGTCTGCTAGTTGTTGCTTCCGTATCAATACCTCGTAGAAGTAAGGATCTACACTATTTCATATATCTATGAGATTAAGCGGGCCTTCTATGCTGGGAAGCGTGGCAGCTGTACGTTTAAAAAGTTTTGTTTTGATACAACAAGGAAGATTAAAGAATCTTAATCTTCCTTGGATACAATTCCCATTAGTTTTGCTTCTTGAAGACCATTATGGAAACGGAAAACCAACGGTCAACTCAATTTATGCAAATACACGTATCACGAGTCAATCAAGTTATTATCATTTTAAATAAATATTTATTTATCAATTCCTAAGCGTTAGTGAGCTGAGATAGCCAGGGCAAGCTGAATATAAGTTGTCAGCTAAGCTCTCCCTGCTACACTCAACTTTCAATAACAAATTCAGTTTAATTAACAAGTGGTTACTGTTACTTCCATCTGATACATAAAAGCTGAATTATTGACAAAGTTTTTTCAATTACAGCTTGATGCATTCTCTCTCGACAATGAGATATTTGAAATCTTACGATCAAGTTTATCAAAAGCTCTTCACCATCTTAGTGTAGGGTTTTGGAAATTTGTTCCTTTGCGTTTTACTCTAATATTTAATGTTATTTTTTTTTAATAAAGTCTCGTTTGGTTATTACTATTGAACCTGAATTGAATTCGTTTGTGAAACTATTATTATGGAAGGTATGTAGTTATTTAAAAATTATTTTAGTGCAACAAATGGAGAAAAGTTAAAAATTGCCTTAATCTAACTAGTATACAACCAAAAATGTTGGTGCTACTATTGGTCAAAAGATGCTAGATCTGGAATATATTGATGTAAATGATCTTAAAACAATTACAAACTCAAAACGGAACCATTTAGCATTGTTTCAAATATTTATGAGTTGGTTAAGTCAAAGGATAGCTACAACTCAAATACTTAATCATTTTAACATTCAACAACAGAACATGGTATGCGTCATTTTACTCAAATAATTATTAATATTGATGCAGAGTGTATAAATTAATCTTTAACTTGGTAGCTTCTAAAAATCACGAACTTTGTCGAGCTATCAATAAGGTTTTCCAGTTTACTTCATTTTTTGGCTTTTCTAAGGGAAGGAAAATATCAATTGTGGACAGAAAGATTTGTCGGTATTCGGAGTGGAAATTCAAACCCGCAAAAACTTAGACAGGTGTGTAGGAAATAACAGTTAGAAAGGTAATTATATGATAAATTTGTTGGATTTGCTTTTGTTGTAGGTTCAATATGAGTATATGAACAGGGAACTTCTCTGGCATGGTTTTGCGGTATGATTTTTGACTTTGTAAAGTTGTACATCAAATTTAAACTTTAAAGGGCAACGCAAGCTCTGTGGCAAAAAAAAAGAAAAAGCACTGTACTTTTTAACCCCCTACACCCCCACTCGGTACTAGCGAGACCACGCAGAGTTTACTGTAAATTTCGCACTTTGCATACATAGTCACACAAATGCCAGCTCACTTGTGTTGCCCTTTAATGGGAGTATAAAAGTTTTTAATAATTGGATGCATTAATCTATTTTCAAATCACTTAAATTCACATAGTGATTGGTTCAACAGAATTTTCTTTGAACGAATCATGTTCAAGTAATCTAGGCAGAATGCCCTTGGGATATTTTAGTTTCGCATATGGCAGTAAAAATATACGCTCCTACAGACTTCAACAGCATTCCTAATAGATTGAAAAATAATCTTGTTGATGCACCATCCCTTATACTCCCTTCAATGTTGCCAAATTGGTCGTCCTTCAATATCTATCCAATCTAATTACCTTTTTTCAGGAATTCCTATCATTTGCATTGCCTATTATAAATCTAAACCGGATTAAAAATTATGTTCTGAAATTTTTGTGGTTGCCAAAACAAAGTGAAGGAACCACGAGACCAAGAACCACTAGTGACCTAGCGTACTGTGCGTTTTGTAATGAAGTTCCCATAAGACCATCAGATATTGGATGTGTTCATGTCTTCTGTTACTATTGCATTGCGGTAAATATTATTTTACAGAATTGGCCAAAAACTCCTTTTTTGATAGTTAACATGCCTTATATTGGAAGTTAATTATATAGTTTTACTCAGTCTAAAATTGAAAAAATTACATTCATAAGGATATTTACTTATTTATAATACGTATTTTCACGATGTGTCAGTTGCAACAAGTTAATACATGGTGTATTTAGCAAAGCACTAATTTTAGGCATGTGTGTGTTAATTTTTAGGTTTAAGTATTTTGAGTATCGAGTCGAGTATTAAAATTTTATCGAGTACTCGAGTAATAAGGCTAACTCAAATGGTTAGGCAGTTCAAATATATTTTCAATTTTAAATATTTTTAGTTATACTAAGTGTTTTCAAAGTAAGATAATCTCAAAACTTTTGAATACCTTATTTAACGATTTTAAATAAATTACTACTAGTAAACTTTTAATAATAATTGTAAAAAAATACCACTTTTTCCAAGACTTAAGTGTCAAACATCATCACTGATGGAATGCAACAATACAACTTTACTGCTAAACTGCTAAATATTGTGGGGCACCCTAAGATATATTTAAGTTTTATTCTCATCTCACAATTTTACTTGCTTTAAAACTTTATCCACAGATTAAAAGATTTAGGCAGAAGTGTATAAGTTAAAAACCCTATATTTACAGCTTAGTGATGTTTTTAATAAAGGAATGTTTTTTTTTACATTTAGAGCAATGTAAAGGCTGATCCGAAATTCAATTGCCCAAAATGCTTTAAAGAAGCCAGAGGTTTTCAATCAATACAGACGATATCTTTGCTGCAAATGTAAACTAAAAGAAACAGGTTCATTACAGAAAGACAGACATTTAATTTTTTGACAGTGAGAAATACTTACCACAGAGTTTGGCTTGGCAAATTAAGCTGAAACAAACTGGTTTTAAAATATAACAACTAAAAAGTTAAAAGTTTAACCTGTAAAGAAAGTATTCCAGTTTTATTGGTTTTTAACTTCCATATGTGGAGTGTTTGTATTTTGCCAACCACGGTCCAAGAAGCGACAGTCCTTCATAAACGTATTGAAAAAGTTTACATGTCAAGGAGAGAAACTTATCTAGCGGGGATGATGTAGTGCCAGCCACAGGTGGTTGTATTACAGTATAAATAATTACGTTGATAAGTACTGTCAACTTCTGCAAGTTGTTACTTCTATTTGAAGTTGCCGTGTAACAATGCCAGCCTTCTCCAAGGCTTATTGAAATTTGAAATACTTTTAAAATTAAAAATAGCATTTCATTGGAAACCAATGCTCATTTAACTTTTAAAAGTAGTTATTTGAGACCTAAATGCAGATTTGCTCATATTGATCACTTTTAAAACTGGCCTAGCAGAAAATATTCCAATGAAGATAGAGATTTTCCTTTTACAATCTTTTAATTTTGCAAGAAGTCATTCAGTGTCATACTTATTTTATCTTATGAAAAAAGTTGACTCTCGGTTCTTGACTAGTTTAAACGTGTCTGGATCAACCTGGAGTTGTAATACTTTATTAAACCTTTTTTAGCGAAAACATTTAACATCTATTTCAAATGGTGTATATAAACGTTAATATTATCGTGTAATATAAATAAAATTAAAAATATTTTAAATCTCATTAACACTGAATTGAATTTAAAATCAGCTTATGATTCATGTAGGAGAATAGAAAGATCTATTCAATACCAAATTATTTTTGCCTTAATATAATAGGACAGATTTAATACACAGTAATTTTCAGTCACTAATTTTAATATCTTGGTTAATTTGTGTTCTCTTTACAATACCTAAAAATAATTTTAAAGCAAATACTATAATAGATATTGCTTTTAAAACTACCAAGAGAAAGGAGTCTACATAAGTAACATATAAGCATATTCTCTAACCTTAGTCAACTAGTATAACGCTCCAAAAATTAAATTGTACATTTTTGGCATCGTAAAAGTTTTTCTACAAAGTATACGAGATAAAATCTACAAGAAAATTATATTGATAAAAATTAAGTATTGTTTAGGCATTTTGAGGGTTGGTTATGAATAAAAACCGAAATTCAAAATTTAATGTCCAATTTAAAATATGGTTATTTGATATTTTCATTTTAAAATAAGTCATTTAGGCCTATTTCGTACAATCTATTGTGACAAAATACTTTAGGTATAATTTTTTGTTTGCATCATGAAGAAAATTACAAATATGGTTTACAATGAGGCCATTTTGTGACCACCCACTCTTTCCATGTTAGAAATATCTACAATGGCAACTTCACCTTCCTCTCGGAGCGCTACAAGATCGTATCTCTTTCACGTTTTAACTTTATCACGAGAGGTCATGCTCCCTTAATATTTTAATTCTCAAATATCAATTAAAGGTCTTTAATCAGAAATTTAAAGTTGAGAAATTGCTTTTATTTTTAGAAAATGAACTTTTATGTCCGCCTGGTGCCTAAGACAACCAAACCCTTTTGGATATAGAGATTCATGATTTTTTTAATTAAAAATTTAGTGAAATTTGCGCTCTTCAAAATTGGACAATTAAAATTAGCAATAGGGTTTTTTGGAGTTAAACGCTTCATTTTACTTCAATTTTGCAGTTTTGAATTGTCCATTTAAAATTTTTAAGCAATTATTGTAAACTCTAACTTCTCTAACAAAAAATAAGCAATTAAAATTACAACAACAGTCCAACATAAAATTTACATAGGAATTTTTCGCCGAGCATCTATAGCGGAAAATATTACCAAAAAAATCAAAAAATAAATAACACAAACCTTAAAAAGGATAATGTAGAAAAGCACAAACCAAAGTTATAGTTAAAACATTGTAAAAATTTCGCTGCCAAGGTTAAATTATTTTTATCCTTGATGTCCCAAAAGCCACACGAGTATATCGTACAACACTTTATGTAGATAAATTTTACACAAGTTTGTTAGATTTACAGGCTTTTGGAAAGGGAGTTGATAAAAGTGCAGCAACTGACGGTTTAAAACGTCAATTTGGCATATCCTAGCGCTACCTCTCTTGATGGAAACCTTTTGATCCATCGGGGCCTTTGGGTTGCCTTATCACTAACTTTTCCAAAACATTTCCGCTTGATCCAGTAAACCCTTCATTGTTGGCAATTTTTACAAGACTAGAAAATTTTTTTTAAGAAATTTTCAAAATATATAAAAAAAACATTCTTTTAAAATTAAGCATGTACCTTTCTTGCATTTCCACATGTTGCGCTGAGCCCAAAATTCTGAGTCTAGCTTCAGCATATTCAGCTTCACGTTGTTCTAAAGTTTTTAGGGGCTGTTTTGTGGGGGATTTCTCATTAGAGGGATATTGACCAACTTTGGCGTCAGTCGGTCTTTTCAGAATTTTCACTTGAGGAACAGTAATGACATATTGCGTACGAGTCGTATCTTCTAATTGCATTTGTGGTGCTTTGCCATTTTTTGGAGTGTCAACAGCTTTTACTTTAAGTTCCTCCAGTTTCTTTTCTAACACCTGTTTAAAGTAAATTACTCTATCAATAATACCATTTATTCTATCGGCTCCTCCACAGTTTTAAAACAACAATAAAGGGCTACTAAGGTTGTTACATTAAGGCCATCCTTTCAGCATTGAAGGCCCCTTTACAGTATTATCTTTTGAAAAGCAAGAGGCCCATTTATTGTACATGTAAAGAAAGCCTGTAAAATGGCCATTTACAGTAATACAAACCGAAGTTCACAATTCGATCACTCAATGGGCAACGCAAACAAGGTTGCTTGAAGTACTATTCAGAACAATGGCAGCATCGACCACTAAAATAGTTCACTAAATAAAATTCCCAAGCAACCAATACCTACCGGAGGGCAAATGTTACGCAGGTTGAGGGCTTTTGAAAGAAATAAAAATCTTTAAGTGTTTCTACATGTGGCAGAATGATTAATTAATTTCTGTGTTGCTTTACCCTTCTTTTTAGTCTACTTCAATTAATAGATTATCATAGCAATTATTCTTAATACAAATCAGAAACCTAACAAATAATTTTTAAACTTGCTTGACCTTGGGCTCTCCAGTATCAAAATATTAAGTACTTTTACACAACTCGACTTCGTTTTTCCTAAGCAATACTTCAGACACCATAAACTATTGAAAAGTTAACTGTTTTCTTCCAGATTTATCTTTTAATTTGTTTTAAATTATAAATATATTCCCTCTTCAAACCAATGTTGGTTCTCTATGCCACTGAAAGGTTTAGGTTGTATTTTTTTAAATTAAATTAAAACTGTGGCATTTTCTGCCACATTCAACTTTAAAGATATCTTAAATCGAGAGTTTCAACTTCAAGACCGCCTTGGCCTCTTGGGCTCTAGATCTTCAAAATTATGGTACCAAGGCTTAAGAGCTTTCGCCCTAAAATCCCCGATTAATAGAAATAAAATTTTTATTTGTTATATATTAGCAGTCATAAATTCTTCTGAAAGTGTCAAACACAAAATTAAAATTAATTATTGAATTTACCCCGTTTTCTATCATATCTTCCCAACTATCGCAAATTTCATCGGACACGTCGTCTGCCATTTTGTAATTTTCAAGCTGTAATATTCAGTGCTTCCATTCGAAGAATTTTGGAATTTCCCTTTTTGGTTATAGGAATCCCAAAATTTTTATATTTTAGTTTTTATCTTATTTAAAAAAAATCTCAACCTCAATGTTTATCTCATTAACTGAATCTAAAACGTAACAAATTGTAGAACTGAGACTTTCCCGAAATTAATTTATTTATCGATCTCATGGAACATGTCTATTAGTTAAACATAAAAGTGTGTTAGCTAAACCGATATGCCTTTTGAAATATCTACTATTCGCTACCGAAAACTAACGCTACGCTCCCTTTGATTCACCCATAGAAATCTCATAGGTAACTAGAATGCTGCCGTGTAACTGGCAAATGTACCAAATGCCGTGGCAGACGATAGCCAGATCTCAGCCAATCAGAGCACAAAGAGTGGTTCTGCCAAGAATTTAATGTCACCAGAGAGAATGACGTTCCCTAGCTCCCGCGATAGTAGTGGAACCAAGTAGGATTACTATCCTCCTTGGCGGAACCACTCTACGGCCTCTCATTGGCTGAAGATTCAAAATGAACTGGCGACAAGCTCGGCCGTAGGCGGCAGCATTCTAGTAACCTATGAGATTTCTATGAGTTCACCATTTAAACCTAGGTAGCGGCTAAAGCAGACGCTATTAGTTTTTCCTCATCGTTGTTCGTAAATTTGACTAAATAAATAATGATACTTGCATTTTAATAAAAATTTTGTATCGGTGGCTTATATTTTGATAAGTTTATTTAAGAAAAAACGTTCTTATGAATTTTTAATTGGTCTGTAGCAGACGCTAGATTATTGGCGCTACTCTGGAGAAGCTATCGCCGTTACTCCACCTACTCGTTTCGGTTGCGAAATTGACAAAGTAAAATTAGGCGGTTTCTTTTCACCTGTTCTCGGACTAAAAGTATACTCTTTTTACCCTAAAATGTTTTATTCGCCTGTTCCAGAGATGAGAATTACTCCGTCCCATAAACTATCCGCTTGTTAGGACTACACTTTTGACTCCTTTTGAAAAGGCGGTGTAAATTAGAAAATCGGATTTTGTTGTCTGCTAGCGATTTTGGAAAAAGGTTTTTACTCCGACTCAAACCTAGTGTGTTTACTACTCCTAGCTCAAACTATTCGCCACCACAGAATCGGGGTAAAATGACGTCATAGCCTTACTCTTCTTACCCTACAATGAAATCTTGGAGAATTGAAGTATTCTGGAGTGGAAAAGTCGGGCGCCACCTGCGGCTTTGTAAAATTCCCATCATGCTCTTTTTGGTCGGACGTCATCAAGCCAGAATGATGGCAGATAAAGCAAAGAGTATAAAAACTACGTAACCTAGAGATATAATGACGGTCGAAAGCAGTAAAGGAAGTTGTAGCAACCGGGGGGGAAGGCACTCAGTGAATTTGCACTTCAAATTTCGGTACCTCAGCGCCACTACGGCAGTTTTTAGTACAATAAATAATAATACCGGAGAAAAATGGCAGTTACGGTGTTGCGGAGGTGCTAAATTTGGCAATTTGGATATTTAATTGTCTAATATCTGTCAATTCAAAAAAGTGACAGTAATTGGTTACTGTTTCGTGATTTTTTTAGTTAGAATTTGTGGATTCGTTGTTTCGGTGTTTATTTTCAAAAATTGAAGAATAAGGCGTTTGTTTTCTAACCTTGCCAAGCCCTAAAGGTAGCCAAGTCCTTAAGGAATTTTCAAGAATGTTGAACTAAATCAAAATGATTGCCACTTAAAACTGCCGTAGTGGCGCTGCGGTACCGAAATTTGAAGTGCAAATTCACTGAGTGCCTTCCCCCCCGGTTGCTACAACTTCCTTTACTGCTTTCGACCGTCATTATATCTCTAGGTTACGTAGTTTTTATACTCTTTGGATAAAGCTGACGTCCGACCAAAAACCGGTTTAACTGGGGTAGTCTGGGTAATTCTAACAGCAATAGCCGGGAAAGGACGTTCTTATTACCGCTATGGGATTTTCCACTCCAGAATACTTCCCTGCTCCAAGATGAAATCCCCGTAAGTGTTAGCGAGTTACAAGTTACAACTGCAAGTGCAAGGTGCTGCAGCTTGCAGACCACTGAAAATACAGTTTAGGAATAGAAACTGAAGCCGTGACCTAATACTCGGGCTAAATATTTGCGGATACGGATTGGCTAAATTCTAGTTGTGTCTGAATTCCTTATTAGCCGTCTAAGTCGACTAGAAGCCGTCTAATTTTAGACATCATCGATGCTGTCTAATAGGCGCTTGAATAAAACTTCTTCAGTTCAAATTCTTTTACAACATTACACCTTTTCTTCCTGGTTATGCTGAAAGCGTATTCACACTATCCGGGAAACTTTCGTTGTAAAATTGACAAACTGGCCAACTACTTCAGAAAATGTCATATCTCCGTTGAAATTAGACAATGGAAAGGAACATAGAAAATTGTGAAAAGAAAACGTCATATCTCCTTCAAATTGGCAAATGAAAACGATAAAACAAAATTGTGAAAAGGAATTCGCTATCAGAAACTACACTAGAACTACGCTCCTTTAATTGGTTCACAATTGAAAGCTAGATAGGTAGCGGCTACAGCCATAGAAATCTCATAGGTAACTAGAATGCTGCCGCCTACGGCCGAGCTTGACGCCAGTTCGCATTGAACCTTCAGCCAATGAGAGGCCGTAGAGTGGTTCCGCCAAGGAGGATAATAATCCTCCTTGGTTCCGCTACTATCGCAGGAGATAGACCTTGGCATTCTCTCTGGTGACATTAAATTCTTGGCAGAACCACTCTTTGAGCTCTGATTGGCTGAGATCTGGCTATCGTCTGCCACGGCGTTTGGTCCATTTGCCAGTTACACGGCAGCATTCTAGTTACCTATGAGATTTCTATGGCTACAGCAGACGCTTTTAATTTTTCCTCATCTTTATTCGTAAATTTGAATTTATAAATAAAGATACTTGCATTTTAATATAATTTTTGCATCGGATGCTTATATTTTTATAAATTTCTTTAAGGAAAAACGTTCTTAGGACTTTTTAATTTGTCTGTTGCAGACGCTAGAAGCGGCTAGATTATATATAGGCGCTTCCGCGGAGAAGCTAAAGCGGTAGCGGTTACGCCGCCTAGACTCGTTTCTGCAGCGAATTTTATTGGATAACTTATTGAAACAAACCATCCTCATTGGCTAGCTGATTTGAAGGGATAAAAGTGATTTTCTAAAGTCGCAATATTCAGGGCCGGATTCAAGCCCAGTTCACACTATACAATTAATTGGGCCACTTAATTGAAACCAACTAATTGTAAGCAAGAAAATTGAATAGTGTGAACAGATAAATTGTAACCATTGTTCCAACTTTTTCTGTTCATACTGTACAATTTTCTTGCTTACAATTAGTTGGTTTCAATTAATTGTATAGTGTGAACTGGGCTTAAGACTTTATGGGGCCCTAGGCCCAAGTTTTGGTGCCCCCCCCCCCTTTCAATAACGAGCGAAGCGAGCTAGGTGCTTCCCCAATTTATAATTGAGAAATGGAAGGAAAATTCATTTTGCTGCTAGATTTAGTATGTCGTCAGACGTCAGGGGCTAGACGGCAGTCCGTCAGAGAATGTGACAATCAAACGTTTTTGGTTCATAGGGGTGGACGCATTTACTAAAATAACTCCGGAAAATATTTTGTGAAAAGCAAATGATTAAAGTTTTGTACTTTTATTTTTTTCGAACCCTCTTGGTGCCCCTTGTAGGCTTGGTGCCCTAGGCCCAGGCCTATTCGGCCTATTGGTTAATCCGGCCCTGGCAATATTTAAAAACCGATCAAATTAATGTTAGTCAACCTATTTGTTAACCGAAAAAAGCTGGAACTGTTTTTTAAAATAACCAAATAAATATTTCTAAAACAAAAGTTGCCCAATATTTTCGTAAGAAACGAAATTTCTATTCCTTTCTCTATATTCTTTGTGCCAAACTACTGCAAACATTTGATTTATTTTAGCGGGAAACCCAGTTGTATATTTTGGTTTTTGTGTTTGATGTAGGCTTCTCTTACCGCCTCTAATTATATTAAAGTTATAATGGAATCGCAAGTGAAGGATATCATTCATAATATGATAAAGAGTTTAGAATGTCCTGTTTGGTGAGAATAACTTTATGATATTAAATGCCACAATTTTTTTAAAGCCATTTAAGCCAGATTTATCATGAAATTTTTAAGCCTTGGTGAATTCATACGAATTTTGACTTGACACATCCCGAATGTGTTACATAAAGCTCTTTCATAAAAAAAAATGTTTCATTAGATGCTAGTGACAACATTTTGAATAATCATTTTAGTTGATGGTAAGTTTGGTATATATGGTGATACCATTCTTAAGTAGAAGCAAAAATGATTTTTTCCCCTAAAGTGTGTTGGTTAATCAAATTGATTACTGATAGGTGTGTTATGTCAAAGAGCAAGTATTTGGTCTAATGATAAGAAATGTTCCTCATGATAAGGTGTATCAAAACAAGGTTCAAGGGTGGGCTCCAGAGACTTAAGCTATGCCATTGGCATCCATCTATAAAATGTGTGCCTATATTGGAAAGTGTTAAAATAGAAAGTGAACCAGAATTTATATCCAGCTTCCAGCGCCGTTTCTTAGTTGAGTACTTGTGGTATCTCTCTGTAACCTTTAACAGGAGCCTAAGAAGAATATCCAATTATTAGTGTGATTTGATCTAGATTGTTACTTGTATCAGCTTCATGTAAATGATTTTAACCACTAGGCCATTTTTCTTTTTTGGATATTATGAAATAACAATTTCCAAACCTATTTCAAGTTATTAATACGTAAAATGTGACGAAGAACAACTTTCTTATTGGAATTTTTGCTCTAAACCTAATGGTTCTCTAGATAAATTTAGTCATACAATTTTCCGAATATTAAAATCTCCTACCATGATGCGATTGTTTAGTAAATTTCGATAATGTAGCACTACTTGTTTTGGAGTTATTAACGCTGTCTTGCAATTTTCCCTTTTAACGACCTATTGTTCCAGGTTTCGTTAAGTTCGTTAAGCTCATCAGTGGTCAAGTCAGGGAGTTATATGTATAGAGGGGTAAACACACTGATATGTAGCAAGGGATACATATGTAACAATACCAAGTGAATTAAAATTGGTAATAAAATTACGAATAGGGTACAATAGAACTAAAATGATAATAATTATGCAATGCAATGGGACCCATTATAATAATTAGACTTAAATTAGGTAAAAGTTAAGTAAGACCTAGATTTTTAACTCAATTTTAAAATGAGCTTAAGAACTTTGGGAACCTCACTAAGAGAAGGAATGTAGTTAGTCATTTGGGGGGTCATTCCAGGACAGATTATTTCCCACTTGTTCACCTGACCATCGGCAAATTTTAGGGTTATTATGGCCGTAGAAGTCGATTCTGAAATTTTCAGGAAGATTGGTTGAGCGGTTGCTGAGATACGGTGTAGTCACATTTTTAAAAATGACCTTAAACCCTACCATTAACCAATTTTTTATCTCCGCTTCTACTTAACCGAAAAATTCGAAAGAGGGCTTATTTTAAAGTGAAGAGCGCAATGTAAATAAGCACTTAAGTTCATGCTATATATAAGATAAAATACAATAAATCAAGTTTTAAATAGTTGACGTTTGACCCTGAAAATAGCTCACTTTTAATTTTCAAAATTTAATTTTTTTTCTGCATTCCCTATACGTGCTTTAGTTGGTCCAAAACTACGAGGGTAATATTTTTGTATACCCTCCTTAAAAAATATATATTTTAGAGTAATGCAATGTTTTTATTTTGAGACATATAATAAGCTTGTTATATTTTCGAACTACCTTCCTTTTTCAAACAGTATTTACTATTTATTTGGTCGATTAGCGATGGGCATTGTGTTTTGCCTATTACATTTTCAAGTGCAACCAGCATTGGTCCATTTTTTAGTGCCAATACAAATTATTTGATGTATTAGCAGGATACATAAATGTTATGAAGACATCTTCAAATTCCATAGAATAGTCCAACACTTTTCTGATATAGTACTCTTTGTTGTAAACCGCAGCCAAGAACTCTCCTTCCACAAAAGTCTCGTTTTCAGTTTCAGTTTCCATTTCTACACAGCAAATGACTAACTATATTCCTTGAGGAAGGTACACGTATTTCCTTTTTGAAGAAACTGTAAAAGGCCTTATAGGGTTTTTTTTTATGTTTTTGAATTTTTGCTGTAGGCTATTCCATATGGATTCACCGAGGCATGCCACCATGGGTCGGCCGATCTTTTTGAAATTTTACACGCTTGTTTGTATGTTCAGAAAATCACGTTTGGTAGATTTGGAGGCACAAATATCGAAAAATGAACCCCCCCCCCCCAAATTTTATGATCATCTTTACTCTTATTTCATTAATATTGGCCGCCTTCGCTATTTTAGCGATGGTGCAGCGTCCCAATTCAAAAATTGTAAAAACTTGTTAAATCTTTGTTACTGTCAGATTGATTTCGACTTAACAGCAGAATGGAATTTTTTTGCTACTAGTCATGGCAAAAGTCCGTGTGACAGTGTTGGTGGCTCAGTAAAACGTCTAATGACCAGAGCGTCATTAAAAAAAACCAGCTAATGATCAAATATTACCGCCACTGCAATTTTTTCAATGAGCTGATGATAATGTAAAAGCAGTGAAATTTATCTACTTTTCTAAAGTCGATGTCCAAAAACACTTTCTTCCGCTTCTACAATTGTTAATACAATATGTAATCACAGATTTTCAACTCAAACAAATACAAAATTAAAGTTTAGTTCAACAGTAAAAGTAACTAAAACCTGGAGCCCAGTATCTTTCAATGATAATTCAGTGGGACAATACCCTTACCAAAAAATAAGTTGGCTAAAAACCACTTAGGACAACTTGTATTTCAACTTGGTTTTCAGTTTGTATTTGGGACAAATGCTTACTTAAAAGCACTTAAATCCTCTTTATTAATCAACTTATTTCCAACTAAACCAGAATCAACATTTACATTTAACTACTTAAAAGCAACTTAAATCCTACTAGGGAAACATCTAAAAACCAACTTTAAAATATTATGTAATTTCCTGACTACTAAAAACCAACTAATTATAAACTTAGCAAAAACAGTATTTTCCTACCAACTGAATAACAACTTATTAACCCTTTAATAGTAACTTGAAATATGCTGACAACTTGAGCCTACTTAATACCAACTCAATATCAACTATTAATGTGTATACAAACTAAATACAAACTGAAATCCAACTTATTTTTTGGTAAGGGTATGCCGCTGCAATTTACGATCTAGAGTTGTTTGTAGGTATAGTCGAACTGTCGCGCTGAAAAAGATTTTCTAATGAAGAAACTTTTTTTATATTTAAATGGCCCAAAAGAAGGACAAATAATTTACGAAGGTGCAATTAAAAATTGGCTAATTATTTTACGTGTTTTGTTATTAATATTTGAATATTTTGTGAGGGGTCCGATACTATGGTCAATAACACGTAAAATAATTAGCAAATTTTTAGTTGCACCATCGTATTTCTAGCCTACTGTTTCATAAGTGAATGGTTACAATAGATTCAACTGAAAAGAACGCGACTTATAGGTCATTGAGTAAAGAGGCGCAAATGTTTTGCGAAAATAATAAAATTTGGGGGGTTTACTTTTAAATCCCCTCAAAAATTCATTTTTTATATTTTTGCCTCCAAATCTAGGAAACGTGGTTTTTTGAACATAAAAACAAGCGTGTAAAATTTCATAAAGATCAGCCGACCCATGGTGGCATGCCTCGGTGAATCCATATGGAATAGCCCCTTTGTCTTTAGAGATAAGAACTCTGACCAGGTTGGCCTGATCTTTGTAGAGTTGTTGAAAGGGGTTGAAGGACTGTATGTTATTGCAACATAACGCATGTTGAAGTTTTTTCCAAAGGCGTTTCTTTTTACGGATAGCACGTTTAGTACTAACAGGAAACCAGGGGCGGTTTGAATTAGGGGCGGGGTTAAACATAGGGACAGAGGCAGCAACACAAGTAAAGAGGGAAGTTTTCAAAAAAGTCCAGGCCCCCTCCATTTCCAAATCTATGATTAAGGATGTTAATTTCAAATCAAAGCTGGAAATGAAAGGTTTTATAGAGTTTAAATTTATTGTTTAATAATTAAACTATATTAAAGAATTTAAAAAATTAAACTTTAATTCTTTAAATTCTATAATAATACAAAAATATTGCTTTTTTATAAAACGTATTTACACAAAATACATTACCAGTGTTTTGGTAAACACTAATCTAACAGTAGCAAGTTAACAGTGTTAACTAAACAGTAAGTTTTAAACTTCTGCAACTTTCAATAAATATTTAGCAGAACATGGAGCAGACGATACTTTACGTCTACGAAAGATAAGAATAAGAGCGATAAATAAGTAGTGCTAAATTGAAAATAAAAAATAAAAATGAAGTAAATCATCGATTTAGGGTATCATTTTAGGTAAAAAACCCAATAAAACCCAAAAAAGCCCAATGGGCTGGGTGTTTTTAAAAAAAACCGGGTTTTTTTAAACCCTGAACACTTTGGGTCACGTTGTTTGGGGAAGTACAACATATCCAAATTTCAGAACAATTGGCTGAAAACCATTTTTCACAGGCCTTGTGCAGGGTCCTTTAAAATAATTTAATAAAATCTTGTGAAAAGAAATAAAAGCAAATTAATTGAGTACTCCTATGGTCTTTTCAAAGATATTAGCAGACAAATTATTCCAGCTAAGCGCACTCCAAAAGAAACCAAAAAGTTCTCCAATGACAAATATTAAGAATTTTAGTAGTACAGTACCGCCTAGAACAAAAGTTCACTAAGCGAGCACTCTAGCAGCCCTAGCTCATGGTTCCCCCCCCATAAGCGCTGCTTTAAGCGAGCGCTCGCTTAGTGAACTTTGTTCTAGGCGGTACTGTATGTTAAGTAAGACTACTGGGAATTCAGGTTCACCAAGAACAAATTTCAAGACGCAAATAATGGTAGTAGCGTCAAGGTAGGTTGCTGTATGGAATGTGATCCAGTAAACATGGGCACTGTGTTATGTACAATTTGAGAGAGAGAGAGTGGTAACCAACCAGTAGTTCTAATAACATAACATAGTCCTCAGGCTCAACAACCATCATAATTCATAACCCTGCCACTAGATGTCGCTAGTTAGAGGACTGTTATATATGGTGACATCATCTTGAAACATAAATTTTATTTTTTACTATTGATTCTAATGACAGGTTAAAGGTTTAGGGTGATAATTTGAGGGGTCATTACGCATTCTAGACACATATTTTCCCGCTGAAGAACTTAAATGTTAACCTACTTTTTTCATGTTTTAGTGATTTTATTATGGTTTTCATTTAGTTTGGATATTTTAGAAGACCCAGTTAGTACATCCTGTCACCACCAGTTTTGCAGGTTAGTTAATGTGATATTCTCTGCAGTTGGGAATTTTTCTTAATTATAATTAAACCATTGCAGAGCTTGTATCCATCAAGTTATATGCACAAATAATGTTAAGAATAAATCTGCTTGTCCTTTGTGCAAAACAAAAATATCCAAAAGGTTGGAAAATTATCCATAGGGGAAGTGCCAAGCTTTTCCAAAAGTGGGAAATACCCTTATTATTTTAAAAATATCAAGATAATTACTGTAACTTAGTGTTGTTAATTTTCTGGAAAAATAAAATGCGGAAAAATTTCAGGAAAATTTGCCAAACTGCCGAAAATAAAAAATTTAACCATAAATTACTTTTTAAGGGTTTTTAATGTTTTTACCTTTTTATCGATATAAAATGTCTAATATCAATAAACATACTACAAAACATTAATAGTGTTACATTGTTAATCAGTTTAAACTAGTCTAGAGGTTTAGTTTTACTTTCAGATTCGAAAAAATTAGGTGAAAATGCCGCTTTATTTAAATATGCAAACAATGTATTAGACTAATCATGGAATGAAAACTTTTTTTAATGTTTTTAGGAAAAATACGGAAAATTTCCGGAAAAAAGATCTCGGTCATTTTCCTGAAAATTTTCCGAGTGGGAAATTTTCCACCAAAAATTTTCCGACTTACAACACTATTGTAATTGCTTATATGATTTTACGCGGTATTGTGTGTAAAATTAAGTTTGTCTAATATAGTCATGTTCATGTACCAAGTTAACGTTTGGCAATTCCCCTATTACAAAATTTTTGAGGTCTCACATTTTTCTAAATGCATGATAATTATTAACCCCACAGAGGTCTAACAGAGAAACCCCAATTAAAAGCTATTCTTAATACAGTCAAAGAAATTGCCGAAGCAATTAAGTTGGATTCTGGAATACAAAGTAATGTCTATTTGGTGTCTATTTTTTCCCAGCAAATTAATTTTATCTGTTTTTTTTAGTATCCCCACCTAAATGGTTTAAACAAAAAGAGTCTAATGCATCCAGTTCTTTCTCTTCCATTGAAGTTTTTAAAATTCTCCATCCTAGTCCCAGTAAACCGTCCTCTAGCTGTGGACAAAAAAGACCAGGAGGTTTTGTGGTAGTAAGTGATTTTCAAAAATGACTCTTGGATAATTTATTCAATCATTTATGTAAATATTTAGGAGTCATCACAGATGGGCATGAAACGGCTCAAAACAATTAACAGCTCCAGCAGTACAATATATAATGACTGTAAGGTTTTATTCATTAATAAACCAATCTTTTATATCAGTTTTTTAGTTTTAACTTGTCTTAGCTTTGACTCATTCTACAACAAATTCATGTGGTCATCGTGTTTCGAACACTAATATAATGTATGTAAAATATTTGCTGTAAATAATTTTAAAGCATGGAAAATAACCAAATAGTTTAATTTCAGGGCTGGTTTTCCATCTTCAGCCAAAAAAGTTGTAGCTTCTGATAAATCTGTATCTTCCTTAACTCCAGCAAAGAAAGATTCGGCTGGGAATGGAATCATGCCTACATCAAGCCCTCCTGCATTCAGGCTTGATTTTTTGGCTCCTGCTAATCCAATTAAAACATTACCGCCTGTTTTAGAACCTATTTCCAAAACAACACCATTCCAATGTAAGTAAATTTAGTTTTTAAACTAGCTTTTATTTCAATATTATTGAATTCTACAACCTTTTAGCACCTAGTACCCCTGATAACTTTGATAAAATAATTGGCCATCATGGCTCAATCAAGACTAACTGTCGAACCTACTCTCGTAAGAAAATTGAAAGTGAACCCAGTGATGACCTGGAATTAATGGATTCAACAGAAAAAGTTAGCCAATGGCTCAAGCACTCTCAACCAAATATCCCTTTTGTAGTGTCTGTTTCTGAAAGTAGTGGTAATATTAACAGATGTAGTTTCAATGCACCCAAGAAAATTTTCAAAACGAAGGATTTATCTTATGATATTCAAGAACAGCCAGCTGCAAGCTCTAGTCAGGATCCATACATGTTTATTAGCAGTCAGAAAACTCCTCCAAAGCCTAAACGAAGTAAAAGAGCGAAAACTAAGATTACCAAACCAAAATTGCAGAAGTTGCTCAAAAAAGAAAAGCTTACTTATAAAAACCCAACATCAAAGTTAAATGTTCATTTGGATGGGCCATCTGCCTCAAGTCATGATAAAAACAGACCATCTGCTTCTGGGAATGATCAAGACAGGCCATCCGCCTCGAATAATGATAAAGACAGGCCATCCGCCTCGAATAATGATAAAGACAGGCCATCCGCCTCGAATAATGATAAAGACAGGCCATCCGCCTTGAATAATGATAAAGACCGGCCATCCGACTCGAATAATGATAAAGACAGGCCATCCGCCTCGAATAATGATAAAGACAGGCCATCCATCTCGAATAATGATAAAGACAGGCCATCCGTCTCGAATAATGATAAAGACAGGCCATCCGTCTCGAATAATGATAAAGACAGGCCATCCGTCTCGAATAATGATAAAGACAGGCCATCCGTCTCGAATAATGATAAAGACAGGCCATCCGTCTCGAATAATGATAAAGACAGGCCATCCGTCTCGAATAATGATAAAGACAGGCCATCCGTCTCGAATAATGATAAAGACAGGCCATCCGTCTCGAATAATGATAAAGACAGGCCATCCGTCTCGAATAATGATAAAGACAGGCCATCCGCCTCGAATAATGATAAAGACAGGCCATCCGCCTCGAATAATGATAAAGACAGGCCATCCGCCTCAAGAAATGATAAATACGGGCCATCTGCCTCGAGTAATAATAAAGACGCACGATCCGCCTCGACTAATGATAAAGACAGGCCATCCGCCGCGGATAATGATAAAGACAGGCCATCCGCCTCGAGTAATGATAAAGGTAGCCTGTCTGCCTTGAGTAATGATAAAGACAGGCTATCCACCTCGAGTAATGGTAATGACAAGGCATCCACTTTAAATTATGTTCTGGACAAGCCATCTACCTCAATAAGCACCATTTTTCTTAAACTTGATGATGATGATTTTATGAAAAAGCCGCTTGTTGCCATTAATAACTCTAAGGAGGGAAGTGAAGTCAAACATGAGCATACTTCAACCCTACCTGAACCAGATGTGACAGAACAAGCTACCCAAGATGATTTTGATGATATTCAACTATTTCAAACTCCAGCCTTTGATATAACTGAGTATTGTAATAAAAATGGTACTTTTGAGAGTGTGGTTTCTGATAAGCAGTCCAAGATTAAAGTTAAGAAGAGTAATGTTACAAAAAAAAGGTCTTCTAAACTTAAGGATCTTGATTTGCCAAGTACTCAAGAACAAATTGATTCTCTGAATGAAAAAATTTCAGCAGCAGAGAACTTTAAACTACAAATTGAACATACTGATAATATAAATTATGGTGTATCTCCTGAAAGTACTAAAGCATTCAAAGAACCCCAAATGTTAAAGGATGTTTCAATAGCTTTTACAACGAAAGCATCAACAGAAAACCAGGCTATCCAAAATGAACTCATAACTAAAGCTAAGTTGGACAAATGGAAAAAGCTCAATGAAAAGGCTACAAGTCCACGTAAACCGCTTGGTCAAGCCAATAGACTGAATGAAAGTCACACTGCCATTCCATTTTTCCCATCTGTTTTCAAGAAAGACAGTTCACCCCTTAAAAACTCAGTCATGACTGGGGAGCTGAGTAATATCAAAAATGCTTTGGTCAGCCTGCAAAAACTGACTCCAAGAACTGTAAAAACATTTCTAGACCGAACTGACGAAACTGAATATAGTAGCAGTGATACAGAGTTAGTCAATTGGTCGGAATTAAAAGAGGCTGTTATAACACCACCACCTCCTTTGCTTTGTAGAAATCCTTGGGATGAGAAAAGCATGCCTGGGGAAAATATGGTTATGAGCACTGATTTAGTTACTACTTCGGAAGACAGCGGGGAAGATTTCTTAGTCTTAAAAAACAAAATAAACCAAGAAAACACTGCTTCTGAATCCATCCCCAAAACATTTATGGAAGAATATTTGCAACAAGTAATGACTAAAACGCCCATGGAATTGGAATCTAATATTGAAATTTCAAAAACTAAGCTAGTATCAAGCTGTAACAATTCTGTGGCGTCCATGTCTTATGACGTGGTTCAGGAAAGCTGCAAAAACTTATTAAATGACATTTCCACGCTGCATAAACAACAAGCGGTGTCTACCACTTATAACACAGTGGAATCTATCCAATTTGTCGAAACAACTGTGGATATGAAATCTTCCAATTCTTTTAACAATGAAATTGAAGCTGCGAGGTTAACGAAATCAAACTTGAACACTCCAATTGGCTCCAATATTTATCTTGAGTCTTTAACAACATCTATGCCAGATGCAACTTTTAAAAATGAAGTTAAATCAAATACCAGTCCATCTGAAAGTTCACTCACTTCAAGAGTACCAATTAATATTGAAACTGTTAAAACATCTTGTTCAATTTTAAATGCTGGTGAAGAAGATGAGATTATCGAATTTGTCTTGAGTGTACCAGTCAAGGAATTGAGAAAAGCTACTGAAAGTTTGCAAGCTAATGCCCAGTTGGGCAAAATAAAATGCTCAAATTGCTCACATGATGTGAAATTTAATTATGGCTCTTGTATAAAATACGATGAATTTAAAAGAAACTTGAGCCTTAAATCAGGCTTTATTGCTATTACCAGTGAGGCATCTAATACTTTCACGGAAACAAGTGCTCAAACCGATAATTTTACTCCAAAGTGCAACCATTCAAGTATTCAAACTGAAAGAAATCTGTTCAGTAAAACAGTTGGAACTAATACAGTTTTGAATGTGGGATCTAATATCACCCAAAAATGTTTCAATGATATGGCAGTCCAAACATGTACTGTACGATGCCCAAAATGTATTTCAAAAAATGAAAGTGGTCATAATTCTTTGGACAACAAGCATATTTTAGACACTGATCCACTTTTGGGAAACATTCTGGAAGATTTATCTCCATTTGAAGCCTCAAACATGACTGGCAAATGCAATAATGATTCTTATAATCCTCTGTCTAATGAGGATGGTAAAAAGGGGCATCCAATAAATGGTACACCGAATTCATTTAAAGAAGTTTCAATCACCAATCAACAACCAGAAAACAAAGACTGCCAAAATGAAGTAGGTTTATCCCAAGCTAGTTGTTTTCCATTAGATAGTGAGAATTTAACAAGTAAAACATCGGCAACCGAATTTGAGATTAAAGAATCAATGGAATTTGAAATGTCAAAAATTCCGGAGGAAGTGTTGTTGAACCGACCTTGGCTTAATCGGTTTCTAAGTCAACCAGCATGTGAAGACTCTGAAGAATTTTTTCTCGATAGTGATGAGATATTACCTCAATCGAAAAGTCAGAATTCGGTAGCTGCCTGTGATGTCTTAGATGAAAAAACTATCTCTTCAATTGGTCAAAATTTGGATCAAATTGAAAACCAGAATGACACGAAATTAGAAGATGATTTTTTGCTTGATGATGATAGTTTTCCACTTTTTGATAAATATGAGAATAATGAGGGTGTTGTGATCCCTCGAGAAAAGGCAAAAACGAGATTCATCTCTGTAACCAAAGAAGAAGTAAAGACTGTTGAGGTTAAACAACTCCAAAAAGTTAGAAATGTTGCTGATCCTCAAAAAGATTTAAATACAGGATGCATACAGGTATCCAAGGAAAATGTACAGACTATCGATGATAAACAACTCCAGAATGATGTAAATGTTAAAAATTTAAATGCTGGTGGGGCTCAGAATGGGAATCATCAACCAAGACCAATTATTTCACGATTGTCAAGAAGGAAAAGACTTGAAAATACAATTCAAAGCAAGTTACCCTGCTTTGAATCAGCTCAAGAGAATCTGTCATTGCCAACTGCACCAAAAGTAATCAAGGAAAATAAGCTTTACGAAGAATTGTCCAGTGACTCTGGAAACAGTTTTCACTGTTCAAAAATTAATGATGCGATACTTTTGGAAAGTTCACACAAACCAGATGATAATATTAATTCTTCACCTGAAATATCTCAAAATTCAGATGCTCGACTGGTGAGACTGTTGATGAGCAATTACAGGTACATTTATTCATTTTTACCTTGATATTTGAATAATCATAATTGACATAATAATCACAATTATTACTATTGTAGCCTTATTGGTGCTTTTTCATATTACCCTGTTTCTTGATAAATGTTCAAACCAATACAAGTATCAGAAATTTAGAATCATTTGGGTTTTTTTTCTACTGGTGAGCCAAATTCAAAATCAGCCAATCTGCTAATGATCTGAAAATGTAGGATGATGTTAGTGATCGATATCACGATTTGCCAATTAATCAATTCAATCTCGAAATTTCCGTTTTTTACCTGACTGATATTTTCCAATTTTTACTGATATTCTCAAAAATAAGGCAGATAGCGCCACTAACCTTTACTTTTGGCTTGGGAAAAAATCAGTATGGTTAGGTATCGGTAATAATCTGTTAGATATCAACATCGTTAGTAATCAGTTAGATATCCGTATCGGTTAAATTTCCATATCGGCCGATAGAGGATGATGTTTATAGACTCCATGCATCATGTGATTAAGTATCAAAATTTTAAACATTACTTCTAAGGGCACCCAAGAGTTTTTTGCAGTAAATTTAGCTAACCTTTAGCCTCAAATTGTAAATTAAGAAGGTGATTATATTGCCAAAAGTATAGTAAACTGATTAATCGTTTTACCTAGTGTCCTACTCATGATAATGATGCTTGTCTAAATTTTTTGGTAAATCATCTTTGTAGTGTTAATGACGATGATCCTAATATGATGGCAGCAGTGAATCTTGTGGCTCCACTGCAGTCAGACCTCATCAAGAAAACGAGGATTAAAAGAAGCAAATTGTACGATGGAGGCACTATAATGCAAAATAAAGAAAGTTCTAGCGAAAACAATAGTTTATCTCCACCAAAGAGACACATTAAGAAGCTAATGGCATCAGGGCCATCAAAGACACTTTTGCCAGAAAAAAATCCCCGTAAGAGGAGATTTAAGAGGTTTAATATTTCAGACTCTGAATCATCTCCTGAAAAAGCAACATCTTCAAATTACAAAAGAGATAAGCAAAAGATGTCAATGTCATCTTCAGAGTCTACTAAACCTTTAAAAAAAGCAATGGTCTCATCAATTTCAAAGTACATTAAACAGCGAAAAAAATCTGAATCACCCCTAAAGTATTCAGATTCACAGTCATCGTCCATTTCATGTATAAATTTAGTGACAGAATCGGAAGTAGAAATGACACCACGAACAGCCAATAGGCTCATTTGGGCCAATATCGAAGCAGATATAAATATAGTTCCAAGAGCTCCCATTTTATTGGACAATGATGGAGAAAAAACTGGAGACAATGTTGATCATGATTTAGTATCTCCGAAAAACAACCTGAATAAAGTTGATCTTGAATTAATAAATAAGAGAAAATTTTCCAACAATGTTGACTGTGAACTAATACCTCCAAAAGAAGTCTCCAATTTGCCATCCCCAGTGAAACAAAACTCGGAACTTGAAACAAGTACTCTGGGATTTAATGTAGATACTTTCACAGATTCCAAAGCTTCAGAGGTAAAAATGTTGCGGGAACATTTAAATCATGTGTGTCAGACTTGCATTTAATAGATGGTTCATTTCATTTTAGGAAAAGAAGAAGACTGAAATGGAGATTGAAGCAATTAAACAGCAAATTGCGAAACTGGAGAGGGTTAAATTGGAGAGAAGTTATGACGCTGAGGATCCTCTGGGTAACCATCATTAGTTTTCAGTTAAGAAGGGCTAAAAACCTCTTCAACTATTAAAGGCTACGTAGCTATTTTGGTTGATGTTAATATACGCACAAAATGTGATAAGGTTTAAAATTAGAAGACAACTTACGACATAAGTTATTCTCAGTTTTTGGAAAAATTTAAGACCCATTTAATGTATACTTCTATTTTGAAGTGTAAGAAATGAAAGCCACTTACGAATGGTATGACAAACAAGGCATCCCTTAGTAGGAGAGAAAGAGGCACAGTGCTCATCTCTACTATCACAACCCCAGCTGACCAACTTTCCTAATATGACATATATCCCTGCAGGAAACCTTAGTAGAGAAACACCTACCACCTAGTATGTAAACGACTGTCAGGTGATGATTTGGGCAACATCCAAGTAATTTGTAGTAGATAATAATCAATTTGTAGTGAGAAAACCTCTACTTCTCACTCTAGAATAGACGAAACCTACCAAGTTTATAATTATATTAAACATAAGTGTGTCTGTTCACAATCTTCTGCACACACCATTTTTAGAATGACCCCACATTTTTGGTAGACATCAAACCAAGCCATTAGGCCTATTTCGTGTTTTTTTCCAGCACTGGCACAAGGCATGAACCCATGCCGAGGTGAAAAACCAGTGTCAGTGATGTAACTAAACCAATCCGTGAATTGATCCACAAGCACCTTAATGAGTGAACAGCATAAACTTTTGAACCTCATGAAGAAATAGCTACTGAGAGCAGTTCAGAATTTTGACTGTTCTTGTTAATTTAGGCCTGAAACGTGATTATTTCTAAAATTAGAAAATGTGTGGCACACATTTTTGATATACTTCAGACCTATAAGTTGCATATTTTTATCTCTACCCTTACCAAAAAATAAGTTAGATTTCAGTTTGTATTTAGTTTGTATACACATTATTAGTTGATTTTTAGATTATTCCCTAGTAGGATTTAAGTTGCTTTTAAGTAGTTAAATGTAAATGTTGATTCTGGTTTAGTTGGAAATAAGTTGATTAATAAAGAGGATTTAAGTAATTTTTAAGTAGGCATTTGTCCCAAATACAAACTGAAAACCAAGTTGAAATACAAGTTGTCCTAAGTGGTTTTTAGCCAACTTATTTTTTGGTAAGGGTAGCCTATCATCTTTTTGTGAATATAGCTATCATAAACTATTCTAACCAACTGTCACACTTATTGAACCAAGTTACATACAATTTACATGCAGGGCGACCACCTGCTTATATTTTGTAATTTTTCCAATATTTCGATTGTCTTCCTATCATTTGACAATTTTCCTATTTTTCGATATCCCTTACCAAAAATTAAGTGGTCTAGGAACTTGGTTTTAAGTTTGTATTTGGGACAAATACCAACTAAAACCATACATAAAAACAACTTATTACCAACTAAAACCATACTGCCAACATAATATCCACTTATTACCCCTTTAACTAGCTTATTGAAAAATGCTGACAACTTTAAACCAACTTAATACCAACTAAATACCAACTAAAATGTTTATACCAACTAAATACCGACTAAAAGCCAACTTATTTTTTGGTATGGGATATATTTCGTATTTTGCGCTTTGCTTATAATATAGTTTCAAAGTTTGATAGAAAGAGCTCAAAAACAGCCAGCCTTTTACGGCTTACTGGTGTTTTAAAATGAAAATGTAATATTACTTTTATAGGTATATCCATAAATGTATAGACTTATGGTATATCTAGTCACAAAGTCTGATGTTTTCATATTTAATGTAATACTATTAGACCAAAGTAGCTTTAAAAGCATTTTTTTATCTTTATTACAGTTATTCCCATAATTTTCTATAAATGCACCTGAACATTTCTATATTTACCTAAAAATTATTACTTTAATTTCCCTTACCAAAAATTAAGTGGTCTAGGAACTTGGTTTTAAGTTTGTATTTGGGACAAATACCAACTAAAACCATACATAAAAACAACTTATTACCAACTAAAACCATACTGCCAACTTAATATCCACTTATTACCCCTTTAACTAGTTTATTGAAAAATGCTGACAACTTAAAACCAACTTAATACCAACTAAAATGTGTATACCAACTAAATACCGACTAAAAGCCAACTTATTTTTTGGTATGGGTTCCTATAAAATGACAAAAAATTGTAGGATTTCTTGTGATCACCCTGATACATGTTTTAAGGTGCTTAGTATATTTTTTTATATTAAATGGGTTCTTTAAAAGCGACCACTAGATTTTAGTCAGTGTTCCGAGGTAGAAAAAGCCAGTGGCCAATAATGGTGGTAAATAATGGTTTTTAACAGCCTGGACAATAGTCCATTTGGTGGCCAATAGGGGCTAATAATGGCTAATATAATTTTTACTAAATAAAAATTATCATTGCATAAATGTAAAATAGCCAAATAGGGCTATTTTGACGAACATTCCGCCACAAAGTTGCCAGAATTTGGGCTACTTTGGCAATTAAATGATTGCGAAGGATCATCGTTTTGGAAGACAGTACCGACAGTGATTTAGAATAAACGTAAGAAAAATTTAATTACGCAGTCTCCACCAAACCCAACTTTTTTGTTAATTTTGATAATATTTTTTAGTGTTTTAACTGTTTTTGTAATATATTTACCACATATATAACCAATAAACATTTAAGTAATACTATCAAACTAGTCATTTTTAACATTTTAATTAAATGCAATATCTCCCCTTTAGCCATTATAATCCATATTAGCCATTATTAACCACTGGCTAGAAGTTTTCTTTAAAAAGGTGGCTTTTTAGGAACACTTATTTTAGTAGTTGAAAGTTTATAGCCCTTGTTAAAATGGAAAATTTGATTGGTTTATAATTAATAATGCATTTATATAAAATTTAGATATTAAGCATTCAGAGAAGGAAGCTAACAGTGATATAAATTTTCAAACTCCAACCAAAAGTGAAGCTGGCTACGAAAGTGAAGATTCAATTATACCCCCCACGCCACCAGTAATTCCCTCTCGTTCTTTAAGTTACAACACTAGATTCTAATCAAAGTCTTTCTTAATTGTTTCTTTTTTGTGTATAGTAGATGGCAGGTTCCATAGCTAACCTTTTTTGTATTTTTAAAATGAGTGTAAAGTTTTAAGAGTAAAGTTTATTTTAACAGTCAATTATTTTTTCAATTGAAAACCCTATTTATGGTTTTGATAAGAGGGTAATCTTCATCATCACAATTTTTGATCCAGTCGTCGGAGTTTAAATTGAATATCATAACACCGCCAAAGCCATGTTCTTTAATCCATTGCGCCTATAAAAAATACATTTTCATTAGTTTTTATACAAAATTGTAGTGTTGGCCAATATTTGAATTTAGCTGATACAGATTTTAGGTTGAATGACATTGATTACGATTTTACCCTATTTCCAACCAATTTTTACAGAGGTAGATCGAACATAGGTAAAATCAGCTGGATGGTTAATTAAAGGGTTATTAGCTGCCACCAAATTGCCTCAATTTGAGAAAATCAACTTTATAGGGAAGTGTTTCCCAAACTGTGTACCGCGGAACGTTTAAAAGGCTTTATTTTATAAATTGAACAGATTTGCGCCCCCCTCCCCCTCCCATTATATAATTTTTATAATATATTATTTTTTTTATCCAAAAGGTATCCGCCATTCAAAAAGTCTGGGAACCACGGTTATAGGGCAACACCGGCGTTTTAAAAATAATGGTTGAAATTGCATATACCCAGTTTTTACGAGTAAGTATAAAAAATCTTTAGTTCAGAGCCGAACCAATTAATCGCATACAGATAAAACACGATGAAGAAAAAAATACCACAAGGGGAAAATTAGCTTTATTTCAATTTAAAATAATAGACGCTTCAATAAAACCTATTAAAAGATTTGTTTTATTAAAAATGCTGGCTAACCCAGGCTCGAAAATATGGGTAGTCTCTTTGGCTATTTTATTCGAAATATTTAGGGCTCCATTAGTTGTTTATAGGACTATTTCACCGAAAGGGATTATTTTGGGAAGGGCCCTGTCTTGCAATTGTAACCCTTCAGGTACATCTCCCCCCGCATACTTACATTTTTTTCATGTGTTATTTACTTTTGCCATTGCATCCCCCCCGCCCCCCCGCACTCATGACCATCTTTATTGATAGTTAATCTTAAAGCAAGTGTCGGCTCTAGGTGAAGTAGCTCTTTTTTCAACAGATGTCGATAGCGTCGAAATCAAAACAAGACGCTGAAGCTACATTTTGACTCAAAAGGCGGGACATAAAAGTATGCTTCGCGTTGATTTGTCAAGAACTTCAATTATAGTAATTGTTTACAATATATTTTATATGAGATATATAATTTAGGTTAAAGTTCACTAAGCAGAGTAAAAGTGGTCTAAATATAATACTCTATAATGGCTCTCTGACGACGTTATTATTTTTTTTTAAATAGAGCTAATACCAAAGGCACAGCAATGTTGCTTGTGCGTGATCAAGTAACAGGTGGCCGGGTTACAATGCGTAGGAGGGTGGTGGCAAGCCCTTCATGCCACGCGAGCCAACAGCTCCCTACACTAACTATTACCGTTAACCTCAGCAAGTTTTTATGGGAAGGGGGAAACCGAAGATATCGGGGGAAAACCCCTTTAACCAGTGGGGAGAGAACTTAAACCCTACGCAGAAGGAGTGGTTCCGGATTTTCACCCAGTGCCACTAGCTGGGATCGAACCCGGCTCCTCTTGCTGCGAGGCGAAAGTGCTAACCACTCCGCCACCCCACCTATTTTGAATTTTAGCTTCCGTTCCCATTAATAGATGGCTCCACGAAAGTCATTTTTTTCGAAGATTCCGATAGATTCATGGCCATCTCTAATAACAGGGGCCTTTTCATAATACAGGTGGCAATGATAGAGCCGACTGTTCCTTTAACGCCACCCCACCTATTTTGAATTTTAGCTTCCGTTCCCATTAATAGATGGCTCCACGAAAGTCATTTTTTTCGAAGATTCCGATAGATTCATGGCCATCTCTAATAACAGGGGCCTTTTCATAATACAGGTGGCAATGATAGAGCCGACTGTTCCTTTAATTATTCTTAAAGTCCAATATACGAAATGTTTTAGAATTCAAAGATCTAATTAATTAAAATAATCCTACTTGTTAAATAACTATTAAAATTAACTTTAACTTCAAACTTAAATAACTATTAAATGTCACATATGAATTAAAAATAGTTAATACAGATATTAGAATTCGATCTACCCTCGCTATAAAATATAAAATTAAGCTAATTAATTAAACCATTATCTCAAAATAAATTATGAACTAAATCCCTGCCTTCAGCCGGTCTAAAATTAAATCCCTCGCTAATTGAAGTGTTTTGCTCTGTCACAAGACCGTGGTGCAATACGTTCCTCTCCCTTCCCAAGCCCAGGTTTTTGCCAAAACCTTTCCGAGCTATGAGTTAGACAAAAGACAAAACCAGCAACATTCCCAGAGATCCCATGAAACCATGTTCATGTTGGCGGGCCACCGGCCTACCAGCAGGTAACAAGACCCCAAAAAAAGCGTTATTTTCCAATGCTGCCGCCACAAGGTCCGCAGGGGTGCCCGCTTGGAAACGAAAACTAAAAGTAACACCGAGACCCTCTGCCACCATCCCCCCCCCCTGCAATCGGAAGCGAAATTTCCTAGCTCAGAAGACGTCATCCGGAGCCTCACGGGACACGAGTATTAAGTGCACCAATGATCCACATGAAAAATGAGGTCAACATTTGTTTTTGTTTCTACTCCGCCCCACAATCCCCGGAACAAAGCCATAGGACAGAGCCCCAAGAAGACCAAATTCTGATTCTCAAGGGTCTGGCAGTTCGAGTGTGAGAGAATTCTGATTCTCGGACCAAGGGAGAAACCATGTCACAAAGAACCTAAAATAATGCTGATATAATTTGTAGTTAGTGGTTTTGCTTAAGAGTGAATTGTAACCCAAGTAATTGTAGTATTTAATTTTCAGTGTTTAGTGTATTATATTGCTTCTACCCCCCGCGTGTATTTATATTTCATTGTTCTCAGTTAGTATTAAGACTTAATTCAATTGCTCTTACAAGGAGACTACCCGAGGTGTTACACACCGATTTTGTTCAAACTCGGGGGATTGGTAGACCTTCATGTAACTTGAAAAATCCTAAAGGGATTTTATTCAATGGGCAACGGGTTTGCCATGGCAACGAAAAATGTTTTTGTCAAATTTGTTACACTTATTAACTGCTTGGGCCACTTTTAGGTTAATTAATTAATTAATCTGCACCACTGCAAGGCAGCCTCTGCTGTACTCTGCAGAAGGTTTGCCAAGGAGAGCTTCAACGGCAAGACACTTGGTCTCCAAAATGCAGGTAATATATTCTATGATTATAACTCTGCTACACCCAGGGCTTGTGCACTGATACGCAATCGCATTCATGCCCTTCCGCTCTCAATGTACACCTCCAGGGATATTGCCACGGTAAAACTCATCACCTCGTCGGATGGTGGGGGGGAGGTTACTATAGCATCGGCATACCTACCGTACGACGATGCTCCCTCCCTCCCCCCCCCCCCCCCCCCCTAGCAGGGTATGGCCAGTTTGGTCAACCACTGTGAAAGTTTGGAGAGGAAGCTGGTCATCGGTTGCGATGCTAATGCTCACCACGAAATCTGGGGCAGCTCAGACTGCAACCAGCGTGTTAACGACTTAATGGAATATCTGGTTAGTACCAGACTTCACATTCTGAATAGGAACAATGTACCAACTTTTGTTACCTCTAACGGAAGTGAGGTCATTGATCTCACACTGTGTACAGCGAATGTCGCAGATAAAATTAAGAACTGGCTGGTTCCTTTTACTCGTAAAAGGATAAAAGGCATGTTCGAGGGTATTTCCTTATTTGGAAAGGACCTAGTGGAGAGCACCGAGGTGAAGTACCTCGGGGTCATTCTGGATAGCAAACTAAAATGGAAGCCACACCTTGACTATATAGTCAAGAAGGGTAAAATGTTATTTTGGAGAACTAGAAGTGCAGTTAGCAAGACCTGGGGCCTAAGCCCCTGATCTGTGTACTGGCTGTACACTATGATCATCAGACCTATCCTGTCCTATGCAGCTGTGGTCTGGTGGCCAAGAGTTACTGTGCAGTTTGATCTGCGCACTCTACAAAGGCTGGCTTGTGTCGGCATTACAGGAGCCATGAGAACAGCCCCAAGCGCTTCTCTGGAAATTCTCCTGAATATGCTTCCTCTCCACCTCTTTATTGAGGAAGCTGCCTTTTTAGGTGCCTTTAGGCTTAACCAAAATGGCTGGTGGAAGGCTAATAATTGGGAGCACAGCCACACTAAGCTCTATCGGGATATTTCCAATCAGATGCCGATTTTGACAATGGGTTCTGATATGATGGTTACTAAACTTCAATTTAGTAAACCTTTTGAGGTCAACTTCCCTAGCCGTGCGGAGTGGAATAACTTGACCCTCGGTACCAGAAAAGAGATCGTCTGGTTCACTGATGGGTCTAAGGCCCACTATGGCACTGGTGCGGGGATGTACTGCCTTACTAATAATTTTGGCTTTTATGAAAGCTTAGGAATGCACACTAGTGTATTCCAGGCGGAAATTTTTGCCATTTGCTCCTGTGTTGCTTACTGTTTACATCAGGGGTATCATGGGAAGGTTATCCAGATATATTCGGATAGCCAGGCCGCTCTTAGAGCTCTCAGCCGGTATAGTATTATTTCTAAACTTTTTTTTAGCTGCTTAGATCTCCTCTGTGCTCTTGGGTTGCACAATAAAGTTCAACTTTGTTGGGTGCCGGGGCATAAGGGGCATCTTGGGAACGAAAGGGCCGACGCCTTTGCCAAGAAAGGTGCGAGGGCTGGGTTCATTGGGCCGGAACCTGCTCTCCCCATCTCCCGGGGACTTGATCTCCAAGTTTATGTCAGATCGTCAACTCAGACAATGGTCTGAGATTGAGGGTCAAAGGCAGGCCATTTGAAGAGTTTACTATTGGCCCTTCTAGGGAGAGAGCCAGAGAATTACTCTCGCTCTCTAGGGATAGTATTAGGATTGTTATTGGCCTACTTACAGGCCACTGCCATCTAAACAGATATTTAACTCTTATTGGGGTTAGTGATGACCCGATTTGTATAGCTTGTCTAGCTGAGGAGGAAACTGCCTCACATGTACTCTGTAGCTGCGATTACTATGCACCCCAGAGGTTTGAGCATTTGGGTATGCACCGGTTGGAGACGTATGACATCTCTAACATCTAAATTTTGGTAAACTTCTAAATTTGGGGTCATTCCACGACAAATCGACCAAATGTTTTGGAATTTTCCACCCTACCTTTTTAGATATTTATAGTAAATTTACCCAATTTACCCATTTGAATTTAGATTTTTACCTAGATTTATTTGGCTTTATCGACCAGAACAACCCTCGAGACTAATTATTATACAAATCTAAAAAGGTAGGGTGGAAAATTCCGGAAAATTACAAAACAATTGATCGTATTGTCGTGGAATTACCACAAATTTAGAAGGTTACGAAAATTTCGATTTTTACCCGAATTCAGATATTTACTCAAATTAAAATATTTACCAAAATTTAAATACGTACCCAAATTCAATTTAAATATTTTAAAAAAATTTAATATTTTCAAAAATTTTAATATTTAACAAATTTAGATTTTTACCTGAATTAAAATATTTACGCAAATTTAAGTACTTACCCAAATTATTATTCAAATTTTAATACTTATCCAAATTTTAATACTTATCCAAATTTTAATACTTATCCAAATTTTAATACTTATCCAAATTTAAATACCAAAATTTAGACTTTTACCCAAATTTAGACTTTTACCCAAATTTAGACATTTACCCAAATTTAGACATTTACCCAAATTAAGATAGTTACCAAAAATTAGATATTTACCCAAATTAAGAGAGTTACCAAAAATTAGATATTTACCCAAAATTAGATATAAAATTAGATATTTACCCAAAATTAAATATTTACCCAAAAATATATATTGCTCCAAAAATATATATTTCTCCAAAAATATATATTTACCCAAAATTAGATATTTACCCAATTTAAACGACTTTGTTTAAAAAAAATTGAATAATTTCATAAGGGGGGGGGACCCTTAGAATCTTCGATTTTGCCATGTTAATTTACATAGAGAAATATAATATTTTAGTTGTCAAAAACGTTTTCGGTTGCCATGGTAAAACTAAAGCCCATCGCATTTTTTCCCTTTGGGGTTTTTTTAAGTTACATGAAGGTCTACTTAATCCCTGAATTTAAACAAAAATGATGAGTTACACCTTGGGTAGTCTCCTTTGGTAAGTAGGCCTAGAGTATAAGTGATCTAATTTCAATAATTATACATAGTTCTCTACTTCTCTGACGATGTTTCAATTTTAGCTGCCAGTAAAGTCTTTTTTCGAAGAATGGCATAGGTTCATTGCCATAGCCGACAGTTGCTTTAACATAAGTGAAATGTGGAAACCGCAGACGTGATAGTTTTATTTAAACGATTATTTATTTGTCAACTCTGAATTTAAAATTTTTACTGATAATCATTATCATTAATATTTTTCCTTAAAGTCAAATTTAATGATTTGTGATACTGATACTAAAATAATTTGTTGTTTATCTGATTTTCCCGCTTACTCCAAAAATTCAACACTGGTTAGACCAGAAGTGTGCAAGTTCCTATACTTTCCAATGCTAAAGATTTACTATGCTGCTTTACCACATAGAAGGCTAGGCTAGGATGGACAATATACGTTTTTTTAATTTTTGTTCTTTCGTGTTTTGAACTAAAACGTAGATAGATGGCGGTAGTTTTTTCGTCGAGTGCCAAAAAATCATAAAGCTTGCTAGACTTCTCCAGCGCTTTCTTAGTTCTCGAAACTCTCACCGGGCGTAACTGTTTCTCCTTTTGAACTTCACTCCCTCCCCAATGAATACCCTCACTACAAAAACGATTACTTTGACACACTATTGGTAATTATGTCACTTTTCAGTGGCTGAGGAAGCTTTTTATTTGGGGGGGGGGGGGGGGTACTAACTTACAATAAGGGCAACGTCGTATTTAAGGAGTCATTTCCCCCAAAAGGTAGAAAGTGTAATGAGATATTCATGGTTAAAATGAATACATTCACGACGATAGTGATTCTGTGGCTCTTGAAGGAGACAGGCGCTCGTCGTTGACTCTATCCACAAAACATTTCCGGGTTTGCTAAATTTAGCCGGTGAACAAAATTATTTAATAAAAGTATTTATTGTAAAAATTTTACCGGTTTTCCTTCAATCGAAAAGGTTTGTGTTCAAATGTATTAGGACCGTATTTATATGCCGGTGCAGCTAGGATATCAGATAATCTCAACTCACCAGTAATTACCAAGCGATAGCGTCCACAGCCTTGCCGGGCCATAGGCAGCGGGCGAACCCTACCGCTGACAGTCGCGCCAACCTCCCAACCACTTCACACACGGCCGTTGTGTACGGATGGCTCGTGTATCACCGACAAACGCCAAGAATACAAAAGGACGGGATAGTAAGGGCCGCAACGGCTCGTAAAGAGATCCGTCGCTGCACAGCTAGAAACCAACCCCACCGGAGCATCGGCAGGGAAAGGACCACCCCCGTCACCCTGATCCGAAGAACAGTTACCAACCCTTAAATGACCAAAGTCGGAGGTGATCAAAGGTAACATCTCCCAGTGCGCAACGACCCTTGAGAGTTACAAGTGCCGGACCACGACACCCTAGTCAAGTACATCAGATATTGAATTGCAATCCTTGGCTTGTTAATGGCCCGTATTAAAATCAAAATAAATAAATTGTTCGCTAAGCCGTTGAAATAAAAATTGCCAAGTTGGAAAGGGTTGGCACCGTCGGAATAGCCTCCCATCCCCTAATGCAGTTCTATATTGGCGCCAGAAATTAATTAATTAATGATATTACTTGGGGCTGCTCTGAAACTACTCTCAACTCGACTAGGGTCAAGTAAAATTACACGTGATGTTATCATTCATTCGAGAGCTAGTTTCCAATGAGAAATTTTTGTCATAAAATATGATAAAAAAGGCACAGCGAAGTTTTACAATCTTTCCCTGACAATAACCTAATGGTGCACGCGCAGTCTTTCGGAGCAATCAGAGCAACCCAAGGGAAAACGCCATTATTTAAGGTTTAAGATTAAATTCACCTACTTTAAGTCGAACACTTTTTTCGTTTTCGTATGATAGCCACGTTGTGTCTTTGTACAAATATGGAACTTGGCTTTCGTTGTGGAATTTGACAGTAGCACCTTTAGATATCAGATCACAACACTAAAGGATTTGTGGTAGAAGAGTATTGATTAGAAAACATTATTTCACTTAAGTGTGTCAGCTCGGGCACGGTCAGATTCGTTTCACTCCGCGAGTAAAGTTTTGAGAGTTATATAGTCCGAGGCTAAGTTAAGCCAGAGACCGAGCACAACGGGGATTAGTCAACTTAGGACCAAAGGTTATTTCGTTTAGCATCGAGATCAGAGTCGAAGTTGAGTCACATGAAAAAAAACTGTGCACCTCAGTTTTGTTCGTGACACCTGTGCTGGCTGTCCATCAACGGAGCGTCACTTTTCACTTTACCAAATCGTTGTCCAGGATTTGACCTTTCATTGCGCAATTGGTGTAGGGGTCATACCTTTTTCACCAGGGATACACATGGACATTCTCTTAAGAAGAGTCTGAATGTCAATTTTGGAAATTCAAGACATAAGGGGAACACCGTTACTGTGACGATTTTAATCCCGACTTCTAACCTATAGACTGCGAGAGTGTCCAACCAAACAAACATACGGGGATGCTCTTTCAAGCCGACACTAAATATCATCTACGGGTCACAATTACTTAAAAATATATTTCAATAAAAGAAGAGAGAGAAGCTTTACTGTCTCCTCGCAGTTTGTTTGTATATTTAATATGGAAGAAAGCTCTCTTTGTACGTTAGGCCTGTTTTTGGCACTACAACACCTTCAACATTTGGGAGACATTTACAACACTTTCAACATGTGGGGAGACATTTTTAAATCCACTGGCAAACCATATTGAGAAAAGTTAAATAACGAGTATTCGCGGTATTAAGGAAAGATAAAGAGATGGGTACTTGTGACCTTCGTTGTACAGTTGAAACACTTAAAATATACAATGGCCTTTATTTTTAGGCAAGGAGGGAAAGATAGCGGCAGCTATCGCAATAGTGAACGACTTTGGCAAGAAGAAAGCGGGGAAGCGGGACCCTTAGGCCCACGGAGTCGTCACTTCCCTCCACTTTAAGGGGATCTTAGTGTATGGTCGAATATGGAGCCAATTACTCCACTCACGTCCCGCGCGAGCTTCGTAAACTACCCCACATGCGGACAGGGCCGCCGAGAGCCGGCCCGGGCCCCGATAAAATATAAATTCGGGGCCCCAAAGAGAGCCTTTACTATGGGAGATAGCTATACTCTTTCTGAGATAAACGAGGGTGAAGTATACCTCGATTGTTCAAATCCGGGCCCCGTAGCAATGCACGGGCTCCGATAAAATATAAATTCCGGGCCCCAAAGAGAGCCTTTACTATGGGAGATAGCTATACTCTTTCTGAGATAAACGAGGGTGAAGTATACCTCGATTGTTCAAATCCGGGCCCCGATAAAATATAAATTCCGGGCCCCAAAGAGAGCCTTTACTATGGGAGATAGCTATACTCTTTTTGAGATAAACAAGGGTGAAGTTTACCACGATTGTTCAAACCCGGGCCCCCTAGCTCTGCACGGGCCCCGGTAATATATATCGGCTTCCCCCTCTCTTGTGGGGCCTGCATGCGGTACCACTCCTTGGATAAAAATAAACTGAATTCCACGAACTATTAAACGGGATTTTTAAAATACAATTAACGAAGCGAAGAATTTTTAATGTTACGGCTAAATGCAATAAGCCCCATATTTTATGTAACAATGCACTTGCGGTTAGCCAGATCGAGGCATGCTAATTTGTTTTTAAGCCGTGTATCTTTTTGGGTTTGATTATTTGGACTAACTGGTACACTTATGGAAGGTAATTATAGACTAAAGAACGGAACAAACATACGTAAAAATGTCATGGAATTGTATTCGTAAACGAAATATAAAATAATTTAACGTTTCTACGATTGAAATTCTACCTCAAAGTCAGACTTCAGAAACCTAAAAATGGGGTTTAAAAACACTGGGATGACGGTCAGCGTAGGATATTTTACGGCGTTTAGGTTTCAGTCTCTCTTTCTTGGACATTTTTACGGATGTGTGTTCCTGCCTTTATGCTGTAATAAAATACGAATTTACTTGCGAATAGCTCTTGTCTTGACCACCATCGATAGCTAAGGATCCCACGTTGTTTATTGCTGGGAAGGCTAGGACGTAACTGTGTGCGTATGTTGGTATTCCCACATATATCTTCGATCTTGGAACTCCTCTGTTTACCCAATATTCGGAAGCACCTGCCTATCAAATTTATTTCGAGGTTTTGGTTAAACTTGTAAAGTTAAAGGTAATAATAAGTGTATATATAGGAGCTGTTGGCTCGCGTGGCATGAAGGGCTGGCCCCCACCGTCCTACGTTATTTAACCCGAACACTAACTATTCTAGGTTCCTAGAAAAAAATTATCTTATATAGGTTGGAGCATACAGCAGAAGAGAGAAAATTGCGAGAATTAAATAAAAAGTAGAATTATTTTTCTCTTTGAGGCATATGTATAGTGTATAGAGTGTTGTCGTCTGAAACCCTGCGACGTCACCATTGTAATTTGCCTATTGATAAAAAACGGTAACTGTCATGGCTGTGACGTTACAAGTTTTCAAAATCGTATCAGACGACAACACTCTATACTGACCGCCACAGTGCCACTATTTCAGCTATTTGTATTGAAAATCGTTTACCGGCTCTGTAGTTTTTATCTTGGTTTTGTCCATTATAAAATGTAGCTTTCTTTTACTTAAAATGTTTGAATCAAAGTAAAGGAGAAAAAACTCGTGACTTGAATTCCAACCATTACGCTCAATTTTTTGTCGAGAACGCTCGTTTCGGGTTTTGAGACGCCCTAGTTTACTTATGATTGCTAGTCTATAAATTTACTTACAAGATTGAAATTCGTAAAAAAGAAGAACTCGAATCTTCGAGGATATAAGGGACTGTTAAACCCTGTCATTGGGTCCTCGAGTGGGTGATAATCGTGAAATCCGTACGTCATCAAGTTGATAAAATCGCAATACCTGAAAAATGTTGTTACTTTTCATTAGTTTAAATGTACTGTGTACGTTCTATCACGAATTTATTTTAGCCATAAATATTCACCTGGAATCCACTGAGTCACCTCTCGAGATGATAGTGACGGAAGTATAACTTCGCGTCATTTAATTGGTCGCGGTTGTTAGCGCGAAAACTATCTCCGCCTTTCGATTCTTGAGAGCGGATCATAGGCTATTGATAGAGTTGGATATTTATGGGTGAAATAAATTCATGGTTCTACCCAAAACGCTACTTGGATCACTTACGGAACAAAGTGGGTTGTGCCTAAATGACGTCCAAATTTTTACGTTTGATTGGAGGTTAAAAGAGTACGGATTTCACGCGACCACCCTTAAATAAAATTACAATATATGATCGGGAAATGAACACACCAGAAAATGGAAGCTAAAAGGTTCATAACAAAATCTACCCAGTTGATCATAAATTTGTTAATTCATATGTTTAATTATTGTTTTTAATTTAATTTTATTATTGCAGCTTGGTTCAGCGTCAACAAAAATCCACGGACGCGCTAATTTATTTATCTCACTCGCGGGGCACGATAAGAGCTTTACCCCCATATTCAAAGAGAGGCTATACTCCCTTTAAACGCTGATGAACCATTTAATGACGTGTTTTTCTTTAAAAAACGATTTTTTTTTTTAAATTTCTATTGCCATAGAAAAGGTGCCAAAAATATTTTTGCTGTAGCGCCAAAATGTCTCTCGACAGCCCTGTTCACGGAAATTAAATTTGGGAGGAGTACAAACGTAGCTTTATTCCATAGAGTAACCCACTCACATAGAGTGGACTGCTATCAGCGAAACTTCCTAACACTTTTCTTAGGCAACGTCTTGTTTTCGAGGCGTGAAATAAACAATTTGGCCTAAAGTTCATGTACAATATTTGGATAAAAAAGTAAGTTAGTACTCTAAAAAATGTAAAAACCACACCATCGCTCTTCGGACTATATTTATCCACGCCTCGAAAACAAGTTGGACCGTTATTATCAGAGGGGACGGTAGTCCCCACAGCAAGGTTCGGGAAAGTGACTAGCTTTTCGAGACCGAGCTAGTATTATCTCGAAGAAACTAAGGGCCGATTTCAGCCCCTTGTATCTCCTCAACGACTCAGAGTAGCGAGACAAGCAATATACCATTGGAAAGACCAGGCGCATACGACAAACATACAATAAAACTATAAATGCTAATAATGCGACGTAGTTCAAAGATAGCCAAAATGTGAAAACAAAACTATCAAATTTTTCGTCTTCTTGCAGACCACAAATCATGAAAAAAAAGTACGCCCAAGGTCTAGCGTATTTGACGTCAAGTAGCGTGATATGCGGGCTTTTCTTTATGAACAGGCTCATATAGAACTAGTCCATATTTCTAATTTAAGACCTGGCCCATGGTTTGATTTCACTACGTTCATGGGCTGAGACATTATAGGACGTAGTGTTGGGCAGAGGACCTTGCGAATTTTAACCTTAAGGATTTTGGCCAGATTAATGTTTCATGCGCTTCCAAAGGGACTTCCCCTCTATGCAAGCGGGTTACTCTATGCTTACTTCTGTTCAATCTGCACCTCTACAAGTTCCTCCCACACGTTTTCGAGTATATGTGTATTGAAATGCACACGTAAAAATAGGGTCATTCCACGTGAAATCGTCAAGCGTTGTTGCTCGATAGTGACGGATTTCGCCAAATTTTTTCCCTGGTTTATTTACCCTAAATATGAAGCCTCCTGGAGTTTAGCGGGCTAATTTCAAAAATTTTAAAAGTTATGATTTTTTGAAATTTCATGCATTTTGGCTAGAGTTTCGTTACTTAATAAACATTTTTTTCAGTAACATGATTCGTAATGCTCTTCAAAATCTGAAAATTGGTACTCTTAGCTCAAAGGACCTACAGGTTCCGAGTGTGGCTTCCAATTTACTCTATGGGCTCTAGGTTTTGATATAAGAGCTGTTTGGGGGGTAGCGCAAAACATCGTTTTTACAAAGGGTTCCATCTCAGAATTCAATAACAATTTCACATAAGCACCTCGTTGCACATAGAAAGGCCCCTCTTAAATTTGGTGTTGGCGACTAAATTATTTTTATCAAAACGAATTTTTTTAAATTGGCCGTTTTTCGCAAATCTGCGGTGTACCAGCTGGATAGAGGGGTGGCACTTATCATTTATTTAACAAAATATGCCACATCGAAATTAAAAAAAAAATCGAATAAGTGCCTTCTTACGTATAGAAAGGCCTCTGTCAAATTTGATGTTGGCGACGAAACTATTTCTATCAGAACGAATTTTTTGAAATTGGCCATTTTTAGCATCTTTCGCAAAACTTCAGTGCGTGAGCTGAGGCGGGGTGGCATTTAATATTTAAAGATCCCCTCCAAAATTACCAGAAATGTCCACAACTTTTTATTTCTAGGTTTCAAAGAACTTAATTTTTAATTTTCTATTTTTATTTTTTATGAAATATTTTTGAGATTAAATATTTAAAATTAAAAAAATTAACTTTTTATTTCTAGGTTTCAATATTTAAAAAAATCAATAGATAATAATAATATGCATACTACTTTTCAATTGAGTGTTTATTAAAGGGAATATAACCTCAGGTATTTGGTGTGGAACACCAACGTTTGCAGCTCTAGCCGCTCTTGCCTTTGGCTTTAAAAATATTTGGCGCCACTGTACAGGGGAATTTGAAAAATTGAAGGGGTCTTCCGTAAAGATTGCTTTGCAGGTTATATTCCCTTTAAAGGCTAAGACACTATTTTTAAAAAAGTAAATTAGGATTTTAATTTAAAATTATCTGTTGATTTTTTTAATTTTAAATATTTCATAAAACCTAGAAATAAAAAGTTGTGGAAATTTCTGGTAATTTTGGAGGGGATCTTTAAATATTAAATGCCACCCCTTCTAAGCTCACGCACTGAAGTTTTGCGAAAGATGCTAAAAATGGCCAATTTCAAAAAATTCGTTTTGATAAAAATAATTTGGTCGCCAACACCAAATTTAAGAGGGACCTTTCTATGTGCAAGGAGGTGCTTATGTCAAATTTTTATTGAATTCTGAGATGGACCCCTTTGTAAAAACGATGTTTTGCGCTACCCCCCCCCCCCCCAACAGCTCTTATATCAAAACCTAGAGCCCATAGAGTAAATTGGAAGCCACATTCGTAATCTGTAGGTCTTTTGAGCTCAGAGTACCAATTTTCAGATTTTGAAGAGCATTACGAATCATGTTACTGAAAAAAATGTTTATTAAGGGGGAAGAGTACAGTGGCCATTATCTAGTTTCGCGCTATTTTAAGCTGAACTGTTTTATTTTTGTGTTTTAACTTATAAAATTAATATTTATGTGTAGAACAGCCTCTTGTTTAGTGCTTAAAATAAATTTGACAATTTTCAATTTCAAAGTAATTTAATTATTACGTTTTAATTCGGACCCCCGGAGCTAAACAAGTTGGGCAAGCTCTCAAACTACCCTTTAGTTATAGCCTTATATCTCGTTAACTATTAATATTAGAATTATCAAAACTATTTTAAGCACTAGATAAAGGTTCAGCCTATTAATAAAAATATAATTCGATTGTGTAACTGTTAAAACTAAAACGTTCAGATTGAATGAAAAAGAGGTTTTTACTATAGTATTCCCCCTTAAGTAACGAAACTCTAGCCAAAATACATGAATTTTCAAAAAATCATAACTTTTCAAATTTTTGAAATTAGCCCGCTAAACCCTAGGAGGCTTCATATTTAGGGTAAATAAACCAGGGAAAAAATTTTGGGCGAAATCCGTCACTATCGAGCAACAACGTTTGACGATTTCACGTAGTGCTCCGCATGACTCTGGCTCCGGCTCCGGAGCAGGCTTCGGCTCCATTTCCGGCTCCAGCTCCGACTTAAACCCTATCGGCTCCAGTCGGCTCAGGCTTTAGCTCCGGGGAAAGCCGGAGCCGGATCTGAGGCCACGGCTCCGGCTCCAAGTGTTTTAAACCGGCTCCAATACTTTTATGGTAATTTCTTATGTTTAAGCTTTGGGAGCATCCATAATTTACATGAGGCATTTAGGGGAGGGAGGGGATCGAGCTGAATCTCACGTGGAGGAGAGGGGGGGGGGCAGGTTTCGGCAAATATCACGTAATTTTTCTGCAAGAAACAGTGTAAAATTGCGATAAAACTGAGTTAAATTAAGTAATTCAACCCTTGCACACCTTCATCAGCATGCCCTATAACCTCTATTGCCCAAGTGTACGTGGTGATCAGAAAAAGAGATGCTGCAATACATGCGGTATCTACTTTTCATCCCTCACAAGAGCTGCAGAGCACCACCTGCACCAGCGCGCAAAGTGTGACCTTCACGGATTGTCACACGCCGAGTTACTGAGCTTCTGTGTGCAAGCGACAACGGTTTAAAGGGGCTAAATCAGAGCGAGGTTGAAGAAGCAGATTTTACTGAAAATCACATGGACATGTTGGTTCCAGTAGTCACTCGATCTTGAGACCACACATGAGTCCCCGTGGACTGAATTAGAATGAATATTCTTTTACGAATTTTAATAGTTCCTTAATACTTAAAATTTAAGTATTTTATTGTTCGATTTTCTCACTGTGATTCTAGACTACTTTCTGTCTATAATACGTACTGGTCTTAACTAGTCTTAAATAGAAATAATTAAGCAAATTATGTTTTTTTTTTAAATAAATCCAACGCAATCAAACACAGATTAACGTATTTACACTAAAAATACGCTTTTTGAAAAATCACTGGTGATATTAGGAGGGAGGGAGGGAGGGGGGCGAGCCAAATCTCAAGACATCTGACTAAGGGGAGAGGGCGGTCGAAAAACCACCAAAATCGCCTCCCGTAATTAATGGACTCTCCCTTTTTATATGAATTTACGAGTCCTAGCAGTAGTAGACTCCACTGATAATTTGGTAAATACTAATTATTTAAGTCCTAGCAGTAGCAGTGATACACTCCACTGGTAATTTTGTTTTCTATCTTGTGTAAAAATAAAATATTATTATTAGTATTGATGAATGATGATTCTGTGAAGTTTATGCAATCGGAGCCGGCTCCTGGCTCGGGCTCCGGCTCCGGCTCCGTCTCCGACACCTCCTCGGAGCCGTGAACGGCTCAGGCTCCGACCTTGGATCCGGATCTGCGGAGCACTAATTTCACGTGGAATGACCCAATATTTACATAAAGTACAACGTAATCACGACGGAAAAGTGAACTCTAAAATTTTCCGATATAAAATATTTAACGTTAGCCGTCATCCAACGGGCAGTCCTCATTTTGGTGACACCCAAACCAAGAATGTTTTAAACGCCATTTTTTATTTTTATTTAGTAATAGTCATTCTCACGTTTGGAGTGGACTTTCAAATGGCAGTAAATCTTGACGTTATAAATTGTGTTTCCTAAAAATCTTCTCACAATTGTTATTATCAGTAAATACAAATAGATACATTCTTGTGTAGTGTTTTCAAGATGTTAGGCTTAGCTAATTTTTAGAGATATAATTGATACCTCCGTTTGGTCAAGAATGTATTTATTTATACCTAGGGAGAATGTCTATGACGAGACGGTTTTTAGCCTTTCTCTCAATCCACCCGATGGTCCCCCCAGTACGCTCCTCCTTTTAAAATAAAACGAATAGTCCCGGTATTTCATTGGCTGCTTAAAATTTACGTCACCTAACGCGATGGAAATCAAACGCCGGTGACGTTTTGTCTTTCCCCCCGCGCGAGTTGGGGGAAAGGCGTTCAACGTGCCCGGCGATTGTCGCAACATAATCATTCTTCCTAAATATAAATAAATACATTCTTGGTTTGGTTTAATCTTATAATAGAAACTACTTTTAACTGATTTTAAAACGCGCTCACGCTTATTCTTTAGAGCCCGAGTTAAATTAAAATTATTTTATATAAAGAGGACATTACAATACTCTCACCCTTAGAGAGATTATGAACTTTCAGACTCATGGATCAAAGAATCTCACATTTACGGCACCAGGTTTTAACAGAAACGCTAGTTACGTTAAAAACAAATCGTAGCGCGTTTTAGCAGATGATTTTTGAATTTACTTCGCACTCCTTTGAACATTAAAGGGAATATAGCCTGCAAAGCAATCTTTATGGAAGACCCCTTCAATTTTTACAATTACCCTGTACATGTACAGTGGCGCCAAACAATTTTAATGCCAAAGGTAAGAGCGGCCAGAGCTGCAAACGTTGGTGTTTCACACCAAATACCTGAGGTTATATTCCCTTTAAGAAGACACAACGCCAGTAAAGTTCCACCGCATCATTTCAAGTAGCGTGTACTTTTCTGACTCTGACATAAAGTAGTGAAATTAGCATTGACACTTCTTTTTCTCTACTATAAAAGTATCCATATTAAAATACTTCTAATTTTATTTGATTGAAATAATGCTTTTAAAATATGCTATTTTGAGTGTCGGACTTTCTAAGCCTTTAACCAACAATGTACCATGGTTTAATTCCAATAACTTGTAAATTTTCAAACTGGGGCTTTTGCAATGGTAATTTCTTTTCAAAATTAACAAGCAGAAGGAACTTTCACGTTCTAATGTGCCTGTGCATTTTTATTTTATGGTTTTCACGCACTTTAGCCACTTTTCCTTGTTCTCTGCGTTGCAGTTATGTGTTGTGTAATTTATGTCAATTCGTTTACTCAAAAAGTAAATTCTTATGCTTGAAAAGTACTTCATTTTAAATTTTATTTTAATTGCGTCTGTATAGGCTCAAATATGCCTCGTGGCAGTTACAAGAAGCTGTGTTCTATATTTACTCGACATCGAAACAGAATAGTTGGAAATTCTTTTAACTCTAATCTTGTGGACAGTGCCAGAAAAAACGGTAATGGGCCAATTGCGCAGTTCCCATTAGCGCAGTTCCCATTTCCGCAAATGCAATTTCGCGGTTTTCCATTAGCGCAATTTTCATTTGCGCAGTATCCCATTTCCGCAGTTTTCCATTAGCGCGTTTTTCATTTGCGCTTTTTCCGTAAGCGCAGATATTTTTCATTTGCGCGGTTTATCATTTGCGCAGTTTTTCATTTGCGCAGGTTTGTCATTTGCGTGGTTTTCCACCGTTTTCGTATAGGAGGTGTTCTACGACAGAGGCCATTCTAACGAAATATCTTGGTATTGGCCTCTCACATAGGACGTAACTGTCCTATGACAGAGGCCATTCCAACGAAATACAGGACGCTTACTGTCCTATATTGGAGGCCATTTCAACGAAATAGTTTTTATATAGAGGTAGTTATATCAAGGCTAGCGCGCAACGGTTAGGTTAGCCAGGCGCGCCGCAGGTGCGTAGGCACCGTTTTCATATAGCTGTTCTACTACAGAGGACGTATATTGTCCTACGACAGAAGCCATTTTAAAAGTGGTGCTAAGGTATTAGCAGCAAACGGGGAAACCGCGCAAGCGGGAAACTCCGCAATCGGAAAAAAGCACGCAAATGGTAAATTGCGCAAATGACAAACTGCGCAAATGGGGAGCTGCGCAAATGGGGAGCTGCGCAAATAGCAATTCCGCAAAGCACTTCGAAACTAGTTGGACTTATCATTTTAAATATCATTGATTTTAATTAAATTTGCCAATCTTACAAAGTTTTTTTTATAAATAATTTAATAGATACAAATAGTTTGTATTATTTTAATAATTCAGCTATAATCCCAGCAATATCAATCCGTAAAAGGAGTGGATATTACAGGGATATTTAGTATATCCCTTGATTATCCAAACGACCTCCAAAGTGCGTAAATAGGATGTCAGTTACATCCAGGGCCGTGCTTAGAGGTCTCGCGGCCCAGGGCGAAATGCATGGGCGAAACTGACGACGTGAGTGTAGCGGCCCTCTGGTATTTACATCCCAGCTCGCCACCCCCAAGCACGGCCCTGGTTACATCTCTTAGATATCTAGAGAATGTACACTAAATATTTCTATATCCTAAACATATCTATTTGCCAAATCCCCAACAACATCCTTTGGATATCGAATATCCTCTGTTTTGATATCTAGTGGATCTCCGAAACCGGGACATTTTGATATCTTATGAATATCCTAGGGCTGTCAAACCTGGTTATTTGGATATCCTACAGACATAATGCATATCCAATAATTATGTCTCGTGGATATCCAGGGGACGTGTTTGGGTTTGCTGGTCATATGTGTATACATCTGGAGCAAACTAATATTAAATACATTTTAAACTATTATTTTGCATATTCTGCCACGATGTCGCTCTCATTCTAACTTTTATGGTCTTGATGGATACTTGAGGTAACAGATATACTCCTAGGACAACCTAATGTTCGCCAGAAACCAATAAGTATAAGCGTAAATAACATAATGACTACAAGCAGAATTAGATTAGGAGAAGTTACTGGAGAGCCTGAAATTCTGGAAGCGCAAATGCCTTACAAAAGCGGGGGGGGGGGGGGTAAGTTTTTTTTTCTCGTTGAAAATTCCACCCCCTCAAAAGGAGAGAAGATTCTCGAGGGACGCTGGGTAACGATACCGCCATCTAACGTGAGCTAACGAAATGAAAATATCGTCTGCTATATCGTACGTTTTACAATTGTAGGCTTAGATATTATGTGTTGTTAGACATGGAAGCGTGGGACTGAGATGACACCTATTTACTTAAGTAACTAATATATTTAAACTTTGGAGATGTAAGTATATTGGTTCAGTCAAGAACTGCGTCATTTAAAACATATGCTTCAATGTTCTATACATTTTTTATTTATCATTAGTGCCAAAATTCCTAAATACAAATTTACTTACTTCATAATTTAATTTTACATGATAATTAACCGATTTAAAACTTGGCGAAGGATTAGTATTCTTTGCAGTTTTTTGGTTACTATTTGCCAATTTTTTATCGAAATTACATGCTACAGACTTATTTTTCGTTTTAGATTTGATAATTAAATAATAACTATATTGAGTTGATGCATCTAGTAGGTTGGAAATTCATATTCCTAGATGCATCTGTCTCACTTTCTAAGCTGTTAATATCCATAATAGATCGCAAAGACGTTCCAGCGGTTATATCGGCTGCCATTTTCCGGTGTTTCTATAAATTTCCACCAGGTACCAATCTCGGTCTTACTCCCGTGATAGGGGGTCCAAAATTGTCATCCCGCCTAGTCTTCCCCTCTCTCTTTCTGGTAAGTCAAATGCGCCCACAATGGGCTCTATGGCTCTATGATAACTTGCTCTAATCTAATTCTGCTACAAGTATGACACTCCCAGTCGTCTAAGAAATCTCGTACGCCTATTTTTCTCCATTTCGACAAAGGCTTGGCGTTTATTTCGGTATGTTTTCGCGTCTCCGCGGAAATCTTAATGATTAATTAACCCATTTGACATACTTATGGGATATTTATGTGACTTCTGACTCGATATACCTCGCTAGTGCACTGGCGTCGTAAGAAACGACCACGATGATAGGTTTCGCCGCTACTGCGACGGACAGCAGTAGTTTTCGCTCCTGAACATCAAAGGCTCCGCGAAGTTCTTCGAGGAAGGTAGCGAAGTTCCCCTTTTCCGTCGAAGACGAGAACCACGATGGAAATTCCCAGTCGAGGTCCACTCCGTCCATTCCCAGATCGTCGATCACGTTTAATATGGACTCTATAAAACTAAAAAGAATTACGTTTAATAATGAACACTTAAAAGATTCTATAAACCCAGTTAACACGAATTTGGCGCTGTATGTAACTTCCAGGTAAAGATTACGAGGAATCTCCTTTGCTAACTAATTTTTGCTTGAGGCCTACTGAAAATTAAAACGCTTTCAGAATGAAAACTAACGCTTATTTCGGTGAAATATTGTCCGTTTAAAAATTATTAACTTTTAGGCACGAACAAAAGTCTATTTTTGCGAAGGAAAAATATAAGAGGAAAAGAAACTATAGCTATCTCGACGATTGACAGATATTGCTTTCCGTCATATATTGCCGGTTAATTTTGTATCAATATTAAGTCATGACGTTATCGGAACTCAAGGGCGTATTTAAGCCCCCCCCCCGAAATGCTGATGACGGGGGGGGGTGAAATTCATCCCTCAAAACCCCCCTGAAATAAAATCCTGGATACGCCCTTGCCGGAATTGCGTAGTCCTAAAATATCCCGAGAAGAAATATCTATTCCTTTCTCTGTTTTCTCCGAGCCTGGAACTGATCGACCCATATTTTTTAAGAAATCCTTAAAATCTTAATCAAAGATTTAGGGATCAGTGGTACCAAGGACCACCTTAATAATTAAAGATATGTTAAGGCACACTTTCCCCAAGGATAATACCAAGATACTTTGCCAATGAAATATGTTAATCTCGAGTAAGTGGTCTTAAAGATTTGGGGTGACTGTTACTCCATCGGTCACTGTTTTGTCCTATCAAGGCCAACTTTGATGACGCGCTCTTGCGTGAACAGAACAGCGCATAATCAAAGTTGACCGTGGTTTTATCTATAGTTGTGAACCATGGTAAATATCGAACTAATTTTTGAAAGTGGGTAAACCCTTTTTAGTTTCTAAAAAATACGAAGGTCACGGCTAAATGTTTTTTCTACGTCACTAAGTATAGTTATTGAAGATAGTGAGCACGCACGCTCTCGAGTCGATAAAGTACTAAAAAGCTTAAGCTCGTGGCGCAGAGAAAATCATTTGATTCTTTTCATTATACAGGGTGTTTTGAATTGCTCTGACTGGGCATTTCCCCCCCAGAAACTGCAAGAGAGTTGCGAAATTTTCAGGGTATTATTTCTAGTGTGGGATCGCTTTAAATCCTAAATTTCAGAAAAATCGGAAATAATTTCGTGTTTTTGTAAAAATTATTTTTTCACCGGTAGGTGCTAGAAAAAACTTTTCAATGAGAATGTTGTAGAATGCTGTCGAAAATGTTCAAGAAATTGGTTTCAGCCGGGAGTAGTGGCGTACTTCTGTAATCCCAAGCGTCTAGGAGGCAGAGTTTGTGGATGGCCGAGTGAGGACGGCCACCAATCCCCCAACGGGTGGTCGGAATATTTCCGCCACGGGTGTCCCCACCCCTGTCCCAACGTATCCCCCCGTTGGCGTGGCAATTACACATATCGCGCCCTGATTAATCAGGTGGACGAGCGGAATAAATTTGTTCCACACGTTACAATCACGAATAAAAAAAAAGAAATTGGTTTCTTAGGAAAAGAACAATTTTTTACGAAGATATGAGCTGATGAAAAAAAATCGGTCCATAGGGGCAATAGCCTTGTCATTTTTGTACGTAAATTAAAGAAATCACGTTAAAATGTTAAATTCCTTAAAAAAGTACATGTAATATACCAAAACGCCAACTTAGGCCTACAGTATGCCTAAAATCGTATCAGTAGGCCAACTACGCACAAAGGTCAAGTTTTCAATTAGTATTTAATGTTAAATATTTATGTTTTCAACCATTCTCTAACGTTTATCGAGTCTAATCAACATAGCACTAAATTAGTCTCGTGATCAGCGTGCTTTTATAGTCGAGTTATTTTATGGTGAAGCGAATCATAACGCGCATAAGGTTAGTGAATTGTTCCCCCTTCAATATCCAGATAGAAGACCAAGCCACAACACCGTTCTGGAAACTGTTCGTGACTTTCAGATTTACGGAAATGTCAATCCCATATTTCGTGGACCAGGTCGTCAGAACATCAACATGGAAGACACTGTTCTAGCTTATTTTGTTGCGTATCCTCGAGCAAGTGCCAGAGGTGCAATCGACGATCTCGGATTATCGACGAACTACGTGTGGAATACTGTTCCCAATCGCAACTTTCATCCGTATTGAGCGAACCTCCACCAAGAAGGAGATATGGAACGTAGATTTGATTTCAGCAACTGGTTAATAACCATGTCTGATGAGAACCCAAATTTCATCAATATAATGCTGGTGACCGACGATTGTTCCTTTGGGAGAGATGGGCCTTTCAACCATCAAAACACCCACATGTGGTGTGACGAAAGTCCTCACTGGGGTTTTCCTCACCATCATCAACAACAGCTCCGACTGAATATTTGGGCGGGTTTGCTCGGGGATCGAGTTATTGGCCCATTTTTCCTCCCAGCTCGTCTTAATGGACAACGCTACGAAATAGCAGACGCTTTAGAAGATATTCCGCTGGAAACTTACAGACAGATGTGGTACCAACATGACGGCGCACCACCCCACGTACCTAGATGTGTAGTGGAGCATCTTAACAACGAGTTCCCTCAGCGTTGGGTTGGCAGGAACGTTCACGTTCGATGGCCTGCAAGGTCTCCGGACCTAATTCCGATGGACTTTTTCTTGTGGGGGTTCATCAAAGCAAAGAGTATAAAAACTACGTAACCTAGAGATATAATGACGGTCGAAAGCAGTAAAGGAAGTTGTAGCAACCGGGGGGGAAGTCACTCAGTGAATTTGCACTTCAAATTTCGGTACCGCAGCGCCACTACGGCAGTTTTAAGTGGCAATCATTTTGATTTAGTTCAACATTCTTGAAAATTCCTTAAGGAATTGGTTACCTTTAGGACTTGGCAACGTTAGAGAACAAACGCCTTATTCTTCACTTTTTGAAAATAAACACCGAAACAACGATTCCACAAATTCTAACTAAAAAAATCACGAAACAGTAACCAATTACTGTCACTTTTTTGAATTGACAGATATTAGACAATTAAATATCCAAAATGCCAAATTTAGCACCTCCGCAACACCGTAACTGCCATTTTTCTCCGGTTTTATTATTTATTGTACTAAATACTGCCGTAGTGGCGCTGCGGTACCGGAATTTGAAGTGCAAATTCACTGAGTGCCTTCCCTCCCCGGTTGCTACAACTTCCTTTACTGCTTTCGACCGTCATTATATCTCTAGGTTACGTAGTTTTTATACTCTTTGATCAAAGCACAAGTTTACGTGACGCTCGTTGAGAACCTCGAAGATTTGCGTCACCGAATCATTGCAGCCTTCGAACTTGTCACTCCTGTAATGATCAGACGCTCGTTTCTTGAATAAAATTTTCAGTTTAATCTTTCAGACATTTCATTCATTTACGTACAAAAATGTGAAGACTATTGGCCCCTAAGGACTTGGTTTTTTCATCAGCTCATATCTTCGTGAAAAAAGTGTTATTTCCAATGAAGCCAAATTCTTTGAACATTTTCGACAGTACTTTAAAACTTTATCATTGAAACGTTTTTTCTAACACCTACCGGTTAAATAATATGTCTTGCAAAGACCCGAAATTATATCCGAATTTTCTGAAAAGTAGGATTTGAAGCGATCGCACACCAGAAATAATACCCTGAAAATTTCGCAACCCTATATCTGGCAGTTTCTGAGAAAAATGCCCAGTCAGAGCAATTCAAAACACCCGGTATATTGTTTTATTTTAAGGAAACGCACCAGGCAGGGATTTCGAATCTAGCGTACGATGTTTATATTATCTTTATTATTACGAGGGACATTTTATTTCCATTACTCTTCGGCTAGAATTTTAATTAAAACGTCAGCTAGATTCATTTTACAATTTTTTTAGATCAATATATCGAGAGAATTAAAGCTACCGAGTGTTATTCTAATTAAATCAGCATGCCTATTACAAATTGTAAACGCGATTAATATTTTTTTAATTAAAGCTAAGCAGGTACGAGTTTACCAGGATATATTTGCGGTAAGCCAGGGTACGCGAAAACAAACTTTTGTTTGTAGACAATGCTCACAGACATATATAAGGCGCGTTTCGAGATACGAATCGGTAATTTACCCTGGTAATTTACGCGGTAAATTACCCTGGTAACAGTAATTTACAATTTTCTCAGGTAAATTTCGAAAATGGTAATTTACCTACGTATTCGTGTTTCACTGTTTCTCAATTTTCTTTGATCTTTCGGGCTAAAATGTACGTAAAATACGTCGCACAAGATTACAAAACTCAAAACCTAACGTTATTCGCGTTTTAGTGTATTTTTGCATCGTTTAATAATGTAATTTCACTCCAGCAAACAATAGATCATAGGCGTAAGCCGCGTAACGCACTAACTCGAAGAGCTAGGCACCGCTGCGCCACCTAGATTCGTTTTGGTTGCGAATTTCCAAGGAGTCGAAGGCCGTGTTAGAATAGTTTGATACGTTTAATAGGAATTATACTTATGTCTAGCCCTGTTTATGCAGTGGCGTAGCTTAGAACTCAGAGGCCCCCCCGCAAAAATCTCTTATGAGGCCCCCCTTTTTAATTTTTTTAAAGTTAGCGCCACCCATCCCCGAAACTCGAGGCCCCCGCACCGCGGGCCCTGCGGACCATCAGCTACGCCACTGTGTTTATGCCGGTTCAATTAACTATCGATGAATCTGACGAGGATGAAAACGATAGTGAGAACCCTGAGGAATATGATGATACTGATCATGCATCTCAAAATGAAGATAATTGAACATTTTTGGGCATTTATAACCTATTGTGGTAATTTATAAAATGTATAATACCCAACAAAAGCGTTTCTTCTTTGTATTCCTTGTTTTAATCGTAAAAAAAACATTTAAAAAAATGAAAATTACGGTTATTTACCGCAACACGGTAAAGTTGGAACTCATTGGGCGACATAAATATTCCCAGCAATATTAAGTAATATACTGTTACCATAAGGCTATCAAGGCCCCCCCTAAGTTTGAAACGAATGGGATTTTGACGTTAAGCTAATTCCTGCTACCTGAAACTGTTTCGTAGATGGCAAACGGTATTATAGGATGTAGGGGTGAGGGGATTGCGAGGATTTGCTCTTTTTCTCCGCTAGGTAGCGTAAATCCTAATTTTGATTTCTCCCACGCCTGTCTAGTGCTGAAAAAATAGGACCTTATGCACAATTCAAACATAGGGGGCCTTGATAGTCTTATGCTGTTACATGTCCCGAATAGTAATTTTACTTAGGTGTATGTTTAAAGGATCACATAATCATTTGATTTTTTGGGGTTGGTAAACAGAATCACCCAAAATGGGAAGTAATGCCTATGTCACGTGACGGAAAGGGAAGCGGACTGAAATTTAGTTTGACGTTGGAATCAGGTAGATGCATCCCAGATAAGAGCTAAATGATTACCCGTACACTAAAATTTCGAAATTAAGATCCCTTTAAGAAATTTCTTTTTGTTGTGGTATAAATAGATGTATCTGTTCCTTGGCCTGTTCCAACTTGCTGGCTCAATCTCATGAAATGATATCTACTCGTTCTTCTAAAATTATAACTACTCATTCTCCTAATATATCTACTCGTTCTCCTAATATATCTACTCGTTCTCCTAATATATCTACTCGTTCTCCTAAAATGATAACTACTCATTCTCCTAATATGATATATACTCGTTCTCCTAAAATCAAAATTACTCATTATCCTAATATGATATCTACTCATTATCATATTATGATATCTACTCATTATCATATTATGATATCTACTCATTATCATATTATGATATCTACTCGTTCTCCTTATATGATATCTACTCTTTGTCCTAATATGATATCTACTCGTCCTAAAATAATAACAATTCATTATCCTAAAATGATAACTACGCATTCTCCTAAAATGATAACTACTCATTCTCCTACTATGATATGATCTACTCGTCCTAAAATAATAATTATTCATTCTCGTAATATGATAACTATTCATTCTCCTAAAATGATAACTACTCATTCTCATGAAATGATAACTATACTTATTCTCATGAAATGATAACTATACTTATTCTCATGAAATGATAACTATACTTATTCTCATGAAATGATAACTATACTAATTCTCCTAATATGATATCTACTCGTTCTCCTAAAATGATAATTACACATTCTCCTAATATCTACTCGTTCTCCTAAAATGATAATTACACATTCTCCTAATATCTGCTCGTTCTCCTAAAATGATAATTACACATTCTCCTAATATGATTACTATACTCATTCTCCTAAAATGATAATTACACATTCTCCTAATATGATTACTATACTCGTTCTTCTAAAATGATAATTACACATTCTCCTAATATGATTACTACTCTTTCTAATAAAATGATAATTACACATTATCCTAATATGATTACTACTTGTTCTCCTAAAATGATAATTACACATTCTCCTAATATCATTACTACTCGTTCTACTAAAATTATAATTACACATTCTCACAATATGATTACTACTCGTTCTCCTAAAATGATAATTACACATTCTCCTAATATCATTTCTACTCGTTCTCCTAAAATAATAACTACTATTTCAGGGAGCACGCACGAAATCGCTCGAGCCCATTTACGCTAAAATATGAAAACGCGCGTGGAACTTTTTAACAAGTTGAATAAGACATAAATAGAGTTTATGCTAGCGTCTATTTATCCGAAGTGAAATCCTTAATTTACTAGATGAATATAAAAATGTGGATGTCGGGTAGAGTATTCAGAGTATTAAGAGAGAGTTGTTATAAGTAAAAACTATGTAATAGATCTTACGTCTGTCGGTTTTCGGAGCTGCTGACGGCTTGGGCGAACCCCGAATCCTTGCCTCCTCCACCGATAGAAAACATCACTTTCAAGGCGGGAAACGTTTCCTTAAACTGGGCCACTTTACGAAACGCGTCCAGTTTTTCGGCACTCGCTCCGACTCGGTTTCCCGAAACAGACGCGAAACCCGCAATAATGTGGGTACACAACGACGGGTCGATTTTCTCCGGCTGCAAATCTTTACCCAGGCCCCAAAACGAGTAATAGCAAACGATGGGGTAGCGCTGCGCGGCACTGTTTCTAAAAATTGATAAAAGGACGAGCCACTTACAAACGATCTTCATTTTAATCCAACCCGGATTACAAGTGGGAAATTATTTATTCGGCAGAATAGCTAAAAACTTCATCACAGCTGCTTAAGGCATACGTTACAAGTGCATTGACTCTTCTATCTATTACGCGAGCGACGTTTTCCAAGTGTGTTCAACAAACCGGTTATTTTTCCACATCAAGAATTGAAAATATTTTTGACGATCGTGACGAGAGGGATATCTTTGCCGCAGCTCTTGGACCAGTCGTCCGTGTACAAGTCGAACACCATAATGCCCCGTAATTCTGTTGTTTAATCCACTTCGCCTGAGTTAATGGGATAATAAAAGGGAAATTTAAGTGTTCGCCCATTGTTTCGATTTATCCTTATTCCTTAGCCACGGTCAGACGACAATTACCTAATTAACTAGTTTTTTCCGTCTTGAGATTGAAGACACAGGTTCCCAACCAATTTGTGCACGTGGGTTGCGAAGAGCGTAGTTATGACAAAAATGATTGGTCGATACTACGTGGATAAATCGATTTAATTAATTAAAAAGGGTCCACGATGAAGAAAAACATGACTGAACGAGAATACGCGCATAGAGCGCTATAATTGATTGAATAGGGCACACGCAGAATAAAATTATGGTTGGACGATACTACGTGGATAAATCGATTTAGTTAATTAAAAAGGGTCCACGATGAAGAAAAACATGACTGAACGAGAATACGCGCATAGAGCGCTATAATTGATTGAATAGGGCACACGCAGAATAAAATTATGGTTGGACGATACTACGTGGATAAATCGATTTAATTAATTAAAAAGGGTCCACGATGAAGAAAAACATGACTGAACGAGAATACGCGCATAGAGCGCTATAATTGATTGAATAGGGCACACGCAGAATAAAATTATGGTTGGACGATACTACGTGGATAAATCGATTTAATTAATTAAAAAGGGTCCACGATGAAGAAAAACATGACTGAACGAGAATACGCGCATAGAGCGCTATAATTGATTGAATAGGGCACACGCAGAATAAAATTATGGTTGGACGATACTACGTGGATAAATCGATTTAATTAATTAAAAAGGGTCCACGATGAAGAAAAACATGACTGAACGAGAATACGCGCATAGAGCGCTATAATTGATTGAATAGGGCACACGCAGAATAAAATTATGGTTGGACGATACTACGTGGATAAATCGATTTAATTAATTAAAAAGGGTCCACGATGAAGAAAAACATGACTGAACGAGAATACGCGCATAGAGCGCTATAATTGATTGAATAGGGCACACGCAGAATAAAATTATGGTTGGACGATACTACGTGGATAAATCGATTTAATTAATTAAAAAGGGTCCACGATGAAGAAAAACATGACTGAACGAGAATACGCGCATAGAGCGCTATAATTGATTGAATAGGGCACACGCAGAATAAAATTATGGTTGGACGATACTACGTGGATAAATCGATTTAATTAATTAAAAAGGGTCCACGATGAAGAAAAACATGACTGAACGAGAATACGCGCATAGAGCGCTATAATTGATTGAATAGGGCACACGCAGAATAAAATTATGGTTGGACGATACTACGTGGATAAATCGATTTAATTAATTAAAAAGGGTCCACGATGAAGAAAAACATGACTGAACGAGAATACGCGCATAGAGCGCTATAATTGATTGAATAGGGCACACGCAGAATAAAATTATGGTTGGACGATACTACGTGGATAAATCGATTTAATTAATTAAAAAGGGTCCACGATGAAGAAAAACATGACTGAACGAGAATACGCGCATAGAGCGCTATAATTGATTGAATAGGGCACACGCAGAATAAAATTATGGTTGGACGATACTACGTGGATAAATCGATTTAATTAATTAAAAAGGGTCCACGATGAAGAAAAACATGACTGAACGAGAATACGCGCATAGAGCGCTATAATTGATTGAATAGGGCACACGCAGAATAAAATTATGGTTGGACGATACTACGTGGATAAATCGATTTAATTAATTAAAAAGGGTCCACGATGAAGAAAAACATGACTGAACGAGAATACGCGCATAGAGCGCTATAATTGATTGAATAGGGCACACGCAGAATAAAATTATGGTTGGACGATACTACGTGGATAAATATCTTTAATTGACTAAATAGGGTACACGAAGAAGAAAGACAGCATTGAACGATATTACCTGGATAAAGCGCTTTAATTGATTAAATAGGACACACGAAGAAGAAAAACCTGATTGGGTGAATTTAGTAAATAGGCAAAGGTAAAATCCTATCGAACGGCAAATATCTTTCGCATTTCTTCGTCTTGCACAAACTTAAGCGAACTTCAATAGTAGTATCGTTTTCTTTGAACAAACTATAGCTGTAATGATTTCACCTCTGCTGCACATAGGCTCCCGAATAAAGTTGGTTGAAATAACCTTCAAATCTTAACCAAACGGCGTATAAGACTAAAAAAGTAATTTTGTCTTATACATGTAAATTTGGGAGGGGCTCAGAATTAGTTTTTTAGTCTTATACGCCTCTTGGTTCAGATTTGATCGTTAAATTAGCGATATTTGGTAAGAGCACGTTGAGACCAATCGAATGATACCAATATCAGGTCATATCTATTTTCAAGGTCAACGGAAGTGACGTCACGTGGTTCGTATTTCCGGAAAGCCCCCACTTTGACCCGTAAGACAAACAGTTCTTTGTTACAAATCAGTAACCTAATTAAAAAATATCTTGACCTATCGTGTACCTTATCACATGCTTATTTTGTCATGGGCTCTTGGACTATTATTGTCGTACTGTTATTAGTAGCATTATATGTTCAAAACATCGGCGAAGTCTGGCACAAATTTAAAGGCGTGTTGTTTGTGTAAGCAGGAGTGAAAAAGGTTATAAGAAACGTTTTATAATATTGAACTGTATCCGAGTAAATGGCTTTATCTTTTTCGATAAAAAACATAAACTAGTATCAAAAGTGCGTTATTAAAATGAAAGAAGTAAGCTACGTGTAGAAATACGTTTTAACAATAACAAGGTGTTTCTAAGTGACTACGCCTATTAAAAAAAGGGAATTATTGAATTTCGTTTTATTTATTCTTCTAATGCCATAAGTAGGAACAAATTAAACACCTTATGAGGCGTTTTCGAACGTATCTAGCTCATCTTCGTGTTTTTCCCCGGATGCTAGTACACTGAATGTAGTTGGCTTGTGTAATTAATGGTCTCATTAAATAGTCACCCACAAAAAATGTTTTTAGTTTACAGTTTTTAGTATACAACACATGTTCTAATATTTTTTTTTAACGGGTAAGATTCTTGAATTTGCAATAAATTGAGAGGCCTCAATCAGTGTTGAAACTGGTACATTTGTACTTTTTCGGTACTATTTGAAATAACCAAGTACAAAAGTACATTTTTAAAATTTTAAGGAGAATTTTAATACGTTTCAGAATTTTGGGAAATTTTCCTTCGAGGTCTTTCAAAACCGTAAAATTATGAGAAAAACGACCTTGAAGAAGCTCCTGACTAGGTTAGATTTACAATAATATACAAAATTAGGCTTTTGAGACTCATGCATGTTCAAAGTTGGGTCATTCCATGACAAAACGACCTAGTTTTTTTTAATTTTAACACCCGACCCCTTTCGATTTCGCCAAAATTTTGCATACAAGGTTTTTTGGGCCTAGGAAAACGATTTTGACAGTTTCATAACGATCGGTTCAGCCGTTTACGAGATACAGCATACGCGTTTTTTCAAAAGTTCGCCTTGACCCCCTAAATGTTTTCTAGTATATCTTATGACATAATTATCGCAAAATCACATGTAATACCTCATTTTAAAGACAATGCGCACCCTAATATGAATATTTAATCAGAGTTGTCATTTGACGTAAATGTCATAAAAATCTGGGCCTTTAAATAATTTGACCTTTGACCTTGCCCAGACACCTCAGTCGTAGGTCAACGATTTTAGCATTTTTAAAATTCCCACTATCGAATACATAATAATCACTCAAAATCTCAAAGTAATATTTGTAGTTTTCGAGATATTAATTTTTGAAATTTACCCCACCACACACAAAATGAAATACCAAAACCATTTATTTTTATAGTTTACACACCAATTAATTTTTTATTTACACAAAACAGCTTAAACTTCTTTATACATGGAAAAGGCTTTGGTAATTTTATTTTTATCGTGTTCTTTGATTTGATAGCCTTTCGAATTTGGTAAACCTACAAGAATTTCAATTGCACATAGAACATTTTCACTTGACACCCAACTGCTATCGATCCTTCTGGGCCATGTGTATTTGTCCGAAATACCAGGGGGACGCAAAAAGTTTACAAAGAAGTCTCCAAACTCTTCTGATACTTCCTCAATTAATCCAACGTAAAGTTGGCCTTTGTAGACGCTGGCTACCAAATTTCCCACTTTAAAGTTTTCAGCCTCTTGATTTCGAGTATCTGACAATTCTAAAGTCGAAACCTTAACTGTGGTTAGCGAATCGTCATTAGATAACGGAGAAACCATGATTTCATTTAACGATTTCGGAACGAATTTATGAAACCCTGGAGTTCCTTTTACTGTTATGGGTTTAGAAAACCTTTCTTTTAAAAGTTCCTTTTGTCGCTCAATTTCTTCGTTTTTAACATAGATGAACTTGATATTTTCGAAGTTTGATAGGCAGAAATTAAACATATCTGTTGGAGTCAAAATCTGTCCAGTCACTGGTCGCTGAAGACTGACTCTTGCTGTTTTACGCTTCACTGTTCCGCCAATTCCGTCACAAGGTCCCTTGCCATGAGATGTGGCAAAAAAATGCCATTCAGCGTCCAAACCAAAATCTTGTTTGTGGCAACAGAGATTAGAAAAGTTGTATTTGTTTTTATACTGTCCAGCACATCCATCCGTAAAATAAATTAGCTTTCTAACATTAGGAACATGTGTTTTTATATTTGGAATTAGATAAGTTAAAAAACTGTGAACAGTATTGGTTGTATGTGTTCTGGTATCACTGATAATACAAAAATTTAAGTGGTTAAGTTCTCCGTTTTCGACTACCCTGAAGTAGATTACGAAGGGATGCACTGTCGCTTGAGAATTGTCCCAATGGAACCCTTGTGCTTTGTCTTGAATTACGAAGGAATAGTTCTCCGCAAAATCACCGAGAACAATTACGTCACCAGGTTTTAGAGTTTTTTTGAGGTTTTTAAGATAATTAGATTGCGACTTAGATGTGTAATGATGACGCGTTAGTTCAAGTAGTTTAATGGCCAAAGAGTCGAAAAAGTTTTCAACACTCTCGCTCAAGGTCATGAGCTTTGTGCTGTCAGTTGTCACCCATTGCATGAACTTTATATTTTCAAAATCTTCTAAAAGGTTCGTTAAATATTCATTTTCAAGTAGACCATTTTTCCCAGGACAGTCCTTGCACACCCTCATCATACAATTCCTGTTTTGAGTGTCACACACGGTGAGCGCCATGAAATCGATATCACATTTTAAAGGACAAGGAGACGGTAGAGCTGTTATCATTAGCTTGACATTTTGGTGATAGGTGCAGACACACACTGAATGTGTACCTGACGAACCTGCTAATACACACCAAGGTGGTCGTAGATAACAAAATGACGAAAATCCTAACGTCAAATCATGCTCTTCCTTGAATTTGTTATAGAGCTCTCTCAGGTTCAGCAGTACAAGCCTCTTTTGATGATGTTCTTTTTGACCTGTCTCGTGGTTTCTAACTGACACAAACTCCTTTTGTCCAGGTGTCATACGACTGTTATCGTCATTTTCGTAAAATTCAACGACCTTTGATTTAACGTCTTCGGTCAATATTAATCCCTTCGATTGTTTCTCTGGTAGCGAAAGAATTCCTTGACTAGATTTAAGATTCCTGCTTCGTTTGACCATGTATTCTGGTGCTCCAAATTCCTCCATTGTGCGTTGTATTCCAAATGGTGACAAGGTCAGGATCTGAAGCTTTTCGCCGTATGATGTCTTGGAGTTATTGAATTTCTCTCTCAGTTCGTTCAAAATATTCTCATATAATCGATGTTCTTCGAGCTTTCTAAAAACATCGTCCGTAACCATATTATCGTCTGTTTCATCAAGAGAAATTTCCATTGACTCTTCTAATTTGCGTTTCAATGAATTGTTCACAGCGTTTAACTTAGTCCTGCTTAGAATTGTTTTTTGGCGAGATGACAAACCTTCTGTACAAAAGTTAAAAAATATATGTATTTATATATGTATACATATATAAATTCTTTCAAATTGAATATATTTCTTACTTCTTTTAACAGGAGATTCTCCCAAGTTTATTAGAGTTTCGTTAACTGCCACTAAAGCTATAGCTTTGTCGTCTTGCGTCGCATCTCCCGATGAACAAGGTTGACTAAATGAAAAAGAATCGCTTTCTTGTGATTCTTGTGCAGTGTGAACTTCTGAAACGTCCAACTGTATTTGGAGTTCATCCTTTACTTTTTTTCCAGCAGACATAAAACACTGGATGCACAACTTATTTCCAGCGATAACTTCAATTCCTCGTAACTTTAATTTTTTGAACAAATCCAATGAAATAGTTTTTAGTCCACTCTTTCTTTCAGCGTCGTGAGTCCCAAAAGGATTCATACACTTCTTTTGACTCGTTGAATACCTTTTCATAAAAAGTTCTTCATGGTGACGACATATGTTTCTTATTTTGGACATAGGTATAGCTGTTCGGCTGCTAAGAACTAATTTGTCATCCTCGGACAGATGGTTGTTGATACCAACTGTTTTCGAAAGTGTTTGCAAATGACATTTACTACTGTCTCTCCAAAACGAACAATTTCGATCCATTTCAGGGCTTTGTTCGAGAATATACAGTTAAATAAATTCTATTTCGCTACTCAATTATCGCTGTTAATATATTTAACTACTCAATTATAACTATTATATATTAAAAAGATATTAAAACATTTTTACGTTATTAAAAACGTAATCGATATGACTAAGAGCAATATTGGGTTTTCTTGAGATATCTAGCACATTTCCATTTTAGGGTGCAGTAAGATACGCTACAATAATATTGAACGCCAGACTATACTAAGGACAAGCAATTTAGTGATGTCTTCTGTCTACAGATAACATGCAAAACTAAAAATAATATGTAAATAACTCAACTTAATTTAAGAATTAGTGTATTTGATTAATTGGAAAAGTATATACGACGACGGATACTTCATGGCGTGTTTAAAATAAATTAAGAATAATTGTTTTTAAAAACATATTTTCTTTTATTTACATTGCGAGCTTTCGGGTACGAGACCCCTTGTCAAGCGTCATCACTCAGACGATTATACGGCTAGAGTATAATCGACTCTAGCCGTATAATCGTCTGAGTGATGACGCTTGACAAGGGGTCTCGTACCCGAAAGCTCGCAATGTAAATAAAAGAAAATATGTTTTTAAAAACAATTATTCTTAATTTATTTTAAACACGCCATGAAGTATCCGTCGTCGTATATACTTTTCCAATTAATCAGTATTCTAACCATGGCCAAATTAAACATCTACGATTAGTGTATTTGATATTCTAAACTCAAAATTACCAAAATAATAATATTTTTAATTTATTTAGTAGGTCAACTAGTTTCGTGTATAAAATAGCATTTTCATTAATTTGAGGGGTAAATTTCAAAAATTAATATCTCGAAAACTACAAATATTACTTTGAGATTTTGAGTGATTATTATGTATTCGATAGTGGGACTTTTAAAAATGCTAAAATCGTTGACCTACGACTGAGGTGTCTGGGCAAGGTCAAAGGTCAAATTATTTAAAGGCCCAGATTTTAATGCCATTTACGTCAAATGACAACTCTGATTAAATATTCATATTAGGGTGCGCATTGTCTTTAAAATGAGGTATTACATGTGATTTTGCGATAATTATGTCTTAAGATATAGTAGAAAACATTTAGGGGGTCAAGGCGTACTTTTGAAAAAACGCGTATGCTGTATCTCGTAAACGGCTGAACCGATCGTTATGAAACTGTCAAAATCGTTTTCCTAGGCCCAAAAAACCCTGTATACAAAATTTGGGCAAAATCGAAAGGGGTCGGGTGTTCTGTGGCAGGCGTTTTGTCATGGAATGACCCAGTTACCAAAAATTGGTTGTACCTTATTTCAATTTAAAATTGAATCATTTTTGAGAAAAATAAAGTTGAGCGCCATCTATTAAAACTTCTTGGCATAAAAAATATACAGAAATAGGTGACGCCCTGGTTTTGTTATAGCAAAAGTACAAAAAGTACGTTTCCGTATTCTATAAAGGTACATCCAGAAAATACCTAGCGGCAACACTGGCCTCAATAATTAAATTCACATTTCGTATCTTAAACCTGCTAGGCTGTGACGTACTTCACGAATGCAGAATATGCCGATATGCATCTTATGTATGGACTCGTCAGGGAAATGCGGTGGAAGCGCGGCACTTTTATCCGGAGCACTTTCTTCAAAGACAGCTTCCAAATCGACAAACGTTCACGGCAGTTGACAGACGCTTGAGATAACCTGGAAAAATACAACCCACGGGACCTGCTACTGCAGAAGGAGATGTTCCAGAAGACGTGGAGGAACAATTATTTGCTTTCTTCGAGGATGATCCCACGACAAGTACGAGGCAAGTTGGACGTCAATTGCGAGTTGACCATGTACTTGTCTGACGTATCCTTTGAGGACACCAGTACCACCCATTCCATTTACAAAAGGTTCAATCTTTAAATGAGGCCAATTATCCAAGACAAGTTGAATTTGGTCAGTTGTTTCAGGAGCTGACTAACCACGTCAATTAATTAAGTCCGCTCCTAGTTTCTGATGGAGCTAATTTATCGCATGACGGAACCTTCAATTTACATAATTGTCATGAGTGGCAGTAAGATAATCCTCACGCGACTACCGTTAGGTCACATCAAGTGTAGTTTAGTCTCAACGTCTTATGCGGAATTTTTGGCGACCATTTGATTGGAGCTTATTTTCTACAAACAAGACCAACTGTTGAGTCGTCCTTAACCTTTCTACAAGACACTTTACCAGAGCTACTTGAAGACGTACCGCTAGTAGTTGTGTTTTAGACACGACGGAGCACCCCCTCATTTTAGCCTTCGGGTTAGAGCTTATCTTGATGCCGAGTTCCCTCAGAGGTGGATAGGTCGAAGGGGAACTGTTGCATGGCAACCAGATCTCATGATTTGAACCCCGATAATTTCTATCTTTGGGGCCATATTAAGGACTTAATATACAAGACTGAAGTTTGAGACGTTGAAGACTTACGTCAACGCAAAATGAACGCCTGCGACACAATCCGAAACATGCCAGAAATCTTTCGTCGTGTTCGAGAATCTTTCCGAATACGAGTCCAAGCTTTCCTACACGCCAATGGGGGCCATTTCAAACCACTTTTGTAAAGACAATGATCAATGTAATGTTGTTAGGTAACCGTACATGTAACCTCTGAGAAGACATAAAACAAATTAATTTTTTACTGTGTCTCTTGGTAATTGAAACCACCTAGTCATTATTTCAAATCGTAACGATAGCGTACTTCTAGATGCGAAAGGTTAATAAGATTTTGTTTGTAGACATTTTTATTCATTTATCTCATCAGACGTTTAACCAACTTTAAGTTCTGGGGACATCTTGAAAAATTAGTACACAAGACTGAAGTCCGCAACATTGACGACCTGCGAAAACGCATTATTGATCGCTGTGAAACTATTCGTGACTGAAACGGGTCCAGATGACGCAACGGTACCGAACCATAGAAGGGGTATAATTACGTCAAGCATCTGCTTAAGTTTCTAACTTGCTAGCTTTAAATTTGACCTCTGACGAGTAGTTCTGCCGTTAGGGAGCGCAACCATAGTTTTCGGTCGCGAATTCGTAACACGCCTCGAAAGTTCGAACGGGTTCAAGAATGATTTGCGTGTGCCCCCAAGTGATCATTTTGTACATTTCTTGTAATTCAGTTAAATTTGTTTTTATGCCATTTGGTGAAGAAAAAAAGAAATTCAATAAGTAACTTTCATTTAATTGACATGGTCACTTTGAAACACCTTGTTATTGTTAATTTCTACACGTAGAATACTTATTTTAATTAAGAACGAACTTTTGGTACTAGTGATCGTTTTCTTATCTTTTTTTCTTGATAAAAACCAAATGCTTAGTAAAAGAAAACAATTGGGTCCAAGGAATAATAGAAACTGCACATTTGCGCGTTTTTCAACGTTTTGGAGGCCGATTTTTGACGGCCTCGTAAACGATTCAGTTTTTATAAAACGTTTCTTAGGACCTTTTTCACTCCTTGTTACCCAAAGAACACGCCTTTAAATTTATGCCAGACAACTTTAAAACACCCTGTATGTCGGATATAGAGACTAGATCGCCGATGTTTTGAACATTTAATACTATCAATAACAGTACGACAATAAGATGCTACTGACAGATATTTGGGTGGAGTTGGCGAACTTAGGGTTTTAAGGTCCACACTGGCACTTAACCTTTTTCACTCCTTGTTTCCCAAAAAACGCCTGTAAATTTGTGCTAGACTCCTTTCAGTCCTCTGAAACACCCTGTATAACGTCGTATGAGTATAGAAGCGTTGACGGGTTGTTTACATTTGAAAAAAAGAAATCGATTATCAGAACTTAATTTAACTTGGAAATTAAGTCTTAATTAATTTGATCCCCTATAAATTTTATTGTATAATTAGTAATTTAATAAGTTAATTGGCAACATATTAGTTAGTTATAAATTAGAGAAGAATAAGGAATACGTTGGAGACTATCCTTTGAAAAAGATAAAAGTTAGCTAGATAGCTAGGCAGCCGGAAACATTTCTAATAGTAACAGTCGGCCAATTGATTTACGAGAGCATTTCCTAGGGTGCCGTCATACGATCGGCACGCCTTCGTCACTGGCTGACATTCCCTGTCGGTGCATGGAAGCCGTTAGCTTCGACAACACTAGCCTCGAAAAAGGGGCGGCTACCTCGTAAATTGCGTATAAGGAAATTGGAAGATATAAAGACTAGATTACATGTAGATGGTGGACGTTGTGCACCTATAATACGACATTCGACTGACGGGCCGATATAGCGACTAAAAGGTGGATGTTGTGGAAATATAATACGACATTCGACTGACGGACCGATATAACGACTAAAAGGTGGATGTTGTGGACCTATAATACGACCAAATATTTCCCGTAATCCATTAGATATTTTTTTTATTTTTAGTGAAATTATTAAATGAAAGCCATTGACTATGAATTTAATTAGACAGTTGATAGTGAGAAATATATTCCATGAAGTTGGCAATTTTGAGGCTTTGAGTTGGAAAAAATTGATATTTTCCCCTGGGTGGAACTCGCGACAGTAAAACTAATACTAGAGACTTAATTACATTAAATAAAACGTTTTGAGCCAGCGATAAATCGTGATATATTGAAAAAGTAATTAACTTTTAAATAATTGGCACGTGAATCGCGATTCGCGCGCCGCGAATGGCACAAAAGTGAACGTTGCCGCTTTGCTAGGTGCGCTACGGCCCTGCGTGAGACAAGACCATCAATACCATTTGTTTCTTGAGATTGTACTTACAGAAAAGTTTAAAAAAAGTCCTCTTGTATTAATGTATGTGGTTTAATATTTTATAAAAAGTAGCTAGTTGCCCGTATTTACAATACAGTCTGGTTTATTTGTAATTGTCTGCATTATTCTTCCAAGATGTCAACAAGAATCCCCTTAACTAGTTGGTGTAGATAGATACCCCCAACCCACGTGCGGTATATATTATACTAACGTGATTGATTTAATCCTTTAAAATACTTCAAGACTAATATTTTATAACTCCTACTTCTAATAAGACTTTTCCATAACAGAGTTCCCTAGGAGGGGTTTTACAATTTTGTGGTGTATCTGTTGGCAAAGTGTATTCACCGCGTTGACAGTTTCATGAACTTTGGAAAAGGTTCACCAGAGCAAAACAAGTGTAACGGCTAAACTCCTCGTTACATCTGATATATTTTTTTACTTTAATGCCCACCGTAACGACGGTTTTGACTAACTTGTTAGTGTAAACCAGCTTTTGAACGTTTGTATTCGAATTCGTGCTTTTGTAATGTTTTGTGTACTGTGTGTTTGTGTTCAGACATGGGTGAATTTTGTGTGTTCTGTATGTATGGGGCTTCTTCTCTCCAACCCCGATTTTTTTTTACTTTTGGGACGGGCCGAGTGCTTAGGGTTACGGCAAATTATGTTGCAAAGATATTTATACAAACGACTTTGGGAAAAGTCCGTCTTCCTTTACGTTTTTATGAACTCATTAACCGCATTTATTCTATATTATTTATTATATATATTAATTTAATCAGCAAGATTTTTATTATTTATAGATAAAATTAAAATTAATTGATATAATTAAAAGTACAGTTGCGAACAGGAAACGAGCAGGAGTTATATTTTTAACAGGTGGACCTTAGGGTTCCGGGGTGGTAAATACCAGGTGGAAAATAATGTGGCAAATAGTGGTAAATACCGGCCTGGCCAAAAATGTATTTAGTGGAAAAAAGTGGCAAGTATATTTTTTACTTTTATTAAGATTTCAACATTGAAGTTTTTGCATTTTGGGCTATAAAATACAAATATCTATACATAGTTGCCAGAATTTGGGCTGGTTCAAAAGTGTATTATTGCTAATTAGATTTACAACTTATTCTCTTTTCAAAAGGCATATTTTCTTTATTAGCCACTATTTGCCAGTATTTTCCACAGGCCTGGACAAAAATCTAAAAAGGTGGCTTTTTAGGTACACCGATCTTTTACAGCTGAGCCAATGACTGCCACGTCTTCTAATTGCAAATAAATATTATCATCGACATACCATGGAGGAATAACAGGATAAGTTTAAATTTGTCACGCTATTTAGTACAGAACGACAGCCATGTGACGCTAGCATCGCCTTTCAAAAAAAACTCCGGTTAGTTCTCCATGGAAAAATTCCGAGGAGAGATATATTTGGGCTTTCTAACTTGTTGGGCATTTTTGATAAAATTCTTTTGTTTTTTTTGAAAAATATATAAATTGCTGGATCCGCGTTGGATCCAGCTGGATTGATGTCGGTCCAGCAAAAATCCAGCTGGATTGAAAACCCTGTTGGATTGCAATCCCTACCGAGAACTTTCAGTTTCCAGGTTTAAGTTTTAATCGCCACCTATTATCGCCCTTTTACTATAAGCTTCGTGGGTAGTTTAAATTTTGTTCAGAAGTATCGCCGCCTACCGACCGAGTTTTAAATTCAATATATGAAAGCTGTCTGCTCGTTAAAAAATTTCAAAAGTCGTCTGCTATTTCTTCACATATTTAGTTCACGGATATTAAGGCAGATGGTGCTATATTTCCTAAGCTCGACGCCTATTAGAGAAAACGTAGTCCATAAATTCGCTACGACTGCCCAATTTGTTCTTGAGATAGGGCAGTCAAGCCTATGGGCGAATTCACTAGCTCTATAACCTCTCTTTAGTGGGAGAGCTGGTGAAGCATTGCAGAAGTGACTAAAAACCATAAACCTGGAAAAGGCCACGTTATTTTATGGAAACCAGTGGCGGATACAGAAAAAACTCAAGGGGGGGGGCGCTAAAATACATCTTATATCCGCCACTGAAGGAAACGCCTATTAAAGGATGAAAAAAGGCATCTGCTTATTCATTAAAATAGTAAAGATATAAAATCACTTTGAGAAGAAAAACCCTTCAGACCGTTTATTTTTTCCATGATCATTTAATAATTAAAAATTCTAGTAATGGTTATTGAAAACGGGTCTCCTTATATCATACTTTTCGAATGGTGCAAACCTTTTTCGTCACTGACTAACGAAATCACTTTAAGAGAAGGAACTGATTTATTCCGCAGTCAATTCATCAAGAATTGAAAATATTTTTGATGATTTTGATGAGCGGGAAATCTTCTTTGCCACAGCTCTTGGACCAGTCGTCCGTGTTCAAGTCGAATACCATAATGCCCCCGTAATTCTGTTGTTTAATCCACTTCGCCTGAGTTAATGGGAAATTAAAGGGAAGATAAAGTGTTTGTATTTATTATTATTCATTATAGCCACGGTCACACGACTGTTAAAACCAAATAATTCACTTTTTTTTGTCATTGTGAGATCGAAGACACTGGTTCACAAACAAATTCAAGTCGTTCGCGTAGAGAGAAGGGCTCGTATTTATGACCGTAAAGTGCTTTAATTGATTTAATTTGCAACACGATGAAGAGCAACACGATTGGACGTCACCACAGCGAAGTTAAAAATCATAGAGCACTGTAATTTAAGCCTAATTCATCGTAAAATCAGCTTAAGTACCAAACCGTCATGTAGAATTCTTCATGGGCTCGTGTGAACTACTGCGAGCAAACCAACATTGAAATCGAATACAATAGTTAGTTTTAAACATAGTTGTCGGTCGTGTGAGCGTGGCTTTGAGTTACTTTGTAGTTGATGCTGTCTTCGTTTTCGAAAGAGATCCACGTCAGATTTTGATACATGTATGGAACCAGGCTTTCATTGTCGAATTTCACCGTGGCGCCTTCCGCGATGAATTTGCAGCACTGTTAAATAAGTTAATTCAATTAGTTAACCTTCATTAATTATTGTTTGGGAAATTCCAAAGCTTCACTGAAACCGCGATGACAATTAACCTGGAGAAACGAGCGAAGATTACCTACGTCGAATGTTAGAACCGATTTTCTGATATCGATAGGAAATCAACAAATCAGCATAAGCAAATTTGTAAAAGCAAAGTTTGCTGCGGGTATAGAGTGTCCCTTAAAAGGCAGAGACCCCCAGGATCTCTGTTAATACTTAATTTCTCAAAAATGCGAAAACCACCAATTGAGTGAGGAGGCGTTATATGCGCTAGTGGAAACTAGGCTTAATACAAAGGTTTTGCCTCAACGCTCAAGCGACAATGACCCTATTAAGAGGAGTTTACAGGCTTTGCGTATTAACATTTCCCTGAGAGCTGCTTTATTGGCTTTATTGTAGCGTCTCTATACTTCGAGTGTAGTTTATATTTTGCCTATACCTACAAAGTTTTAAAGGTTCAGCTTAGGAACAGTTAAATCCAACTACCGTCTGTTATTTCCTCAAACATTTAGTTTATAGATCTTGTCGCCGCTATTTTTAAGCTATTATCAACTAATTTTTAAGCTATTATCAACTATTTTTAAGCTATTTTTAAGCTATTGTGATTTGGAAATTACTTGAGAATATGTCCAGTCGTCGCCTCCTGATACAGCGGGTGCATCGACCCCGTTCAACTCGGCAACGGCCAGCTGGTAATTGTGCGAATACAATGGTATTCCGACGTACAACTTCGACCTGGGAACTCCGAGTTGCACCCAATATTCGGCGGCGAATGCCTAATAAAAAAGAATTACTGAAAACGCCCTTAAATACTAAAATCAAGTCGAGGGTTAAATCGTTTTACCTCAGCGCAAAAAAAGAGAAAAACTGTTACTATTACCAAACGACTTGTAAAGCCAATAATCAGTGACCGAGTTTGAATGCGTACTATTACCATTAACCTTAGCAAGTTTTATTGAAAGGGGAAACAGAAGAACTTGGGAAACCCCTTTTACCCGTGGGTAGAAAACTTGCAAACTCAACGCGGAAGGAATGGTTTCGAGTTTTCACCCTTTGCCACAACATGGGATCGAACCCGGTTCATCTTGCTACGAAGCGAGTGTGTTAACTGCTCCTCCACTTATAGAAAAAAACAGTTTTTGAACCAATAGACCCCTTTATAAATTTCTTGCTATACCACTCAAATTCTTTACAAAAACTATATTGTGCAACTTCAAACACTGTTAATAATTCTTTGGTTTAAAAAATTCAGCTCACGTTCATTACTTTGTCGTTGCTATTTTCTAATGCGTCAGCGAAAAGTGAAATAACTATTTTTAAAAAAATAGTGATATTATAAATGGAATATTTAAAAATTTTACGAGATATCGTTATTTCACTGATTACCACGGATTGCTTAAAAATAATTGAGTAAGATTTTGTTCGCATATCCACATATTTATCCAAGCAACTAGGTTTGCTGGTTTGCCGCGCGTAACGTCTTGTTGAGGCTTTCTCCTATATGTTCAAGAAAGCTTTGGCCATTTACCATCGTCCATTCAATATTAAAAAAGGTGAAAAAAACTCACTGAAGCATTTATAAAAGGGTCTATTTGGTTCAAATGTGCATATCTCTCGCGTGGTTGGTTAAAGGTAGGGAGATGGTATTGCTCTATATACTTTCTTGACCTTAAAACAGAACAGAGTGTACAAGGTTCGAGTGACGTGACATCTGTTTTCAGTTTCTATAATCTTCGGAGGTGCTTCGTATAAAATATTCCTTTAAAATGTTCAATATTTTACGAATAATTTATAATAAGTGCTTCGAAGGCTCTTTTTAAATTTACATTTAGTTAATAATTATTAACGTTATTGTGAATAATTATATTTGAAAGGCGTTCAAAAAGAATACACATTTCGCAATCGACCTATTTTTGCACTGAGGTTTGAAGTGAGGTAAAGATTGGATTGTTAAAAAAATACTTTAAGTTAAAGTAGAACTAAAATTATAGACTAAGGTAAGTAGAGCACTGAGGTTAAACTTTGCTTACGAAATGTGTAATCGTACCATGTTTAAAGTTGCGAAGTAAGCCTTTTCAATCGCTCGAGGAAATAGCGGGCTGTTAAAACCGGTAAATGGGTCTTCCAAAGGCTTATAGTCGTGGAAATCGTAAGACATTAGGTTTACGAAATCGCAGTATCTGCCAAATTATTCAAATGTATCAAACACACTATAGTACCATTAATACCGTAAGCTTATGAATTATATTTCAGTTTCCTATCTTCTGCGTGTTAAATTTTTACTGAGAGCCATTGTTGGGAAACTTAAAACTAATACGTCGTAATGAACATTTAAATTTATTATTGGTTCTTAGAACATACACTACCCTATAGAACCTACACTACTCTCTAGAACCTACACTATCCTATAGAACCTACTTTACTCTCAAGAACCTACACTACCCTATAGAGCCTACACTACTCTCTAGAACCTACACTACTCTCTAGAACCTACACTACCCTATAGAACCTACACTACTCTCTAGAACCTTCACTATCCTATAAAAACTACACTACCGTATAGAACCTACACTACTCTCTAGAACCTACACTACTCTCTAGAACCTACACTACCCTATAGAACCTACACTACTCTCTAGAACCTACACTACCCTATAAAACCTACACTACCCTATAGAACCTGCACTACTCTCTAGAACCTACACTACCCTATAGAACCTACACTACTCTCTAGAACCTACACTACCCTATAGAACCTACACTACTCTTTAGAACCTACACTACCCTATAGAACCTACACTACTCTCTAGAACCTAAACTACTCTCTAGAACCTACACTATCCTATAGAACCTACACTACTCTCTAGAACCTATACTACTCTCTAGAACCTACACTACCCTATAGAACCTACACTACTCTCTAAAACCTACACTACCCTATAGAACCTACACTACCCTATAGAACCTCCACTACTCTATCTTCAACCTACAATACCCTATAGAACCTACACTACTCTCTACAACCTACAATACCCTATAGAACCTACACTACTCTCTAGAACCTACACTACGGCCTATAAAACCTACACTACTCTCTAGAACCTACACTACGGCCTATAAAACCTACACTACTCTCTAGAACCTACACTACGGCCTATAAAACCTACACTACTACAAGTTCCTATTACACGTTTTGGAGGGGTGGCCTTAACCACTGTAATAATAGACTTTTGGTAGTTATTTACGCTGCTAGGGCCGGAGGGTCGTAAGCCACTTCGATGATGGGCGAAGTGGCCGAGACCGCTACGGACAAGAGGAGTCGAGTCTTCAGACTGTCCATTTCGTTCCGCAGCTCTTTCAAGAATTTGGCGAAGTTGCCTTTGTCCTCGATGGGCGAAAACCACGACGGGAATTCCCAGTCGATGTCCACGCCATCCAGATCCAGACCCTTCGCGAATGCCAGGATCGAATCTATCAGCCTAAAAGAAATCATAAAAATTAATACTGACTCAAGTAACATTTTAAACATCATTAAAACATTTAGCCACGTAGCTCGCCTCTACTGCCAACGATAGAAGTTCATACACTGCTCGAATTTCACGTGCTAAGCAGACGGTTTGACATTTTTAAAACATAAACCGTTTCCGTAGTAGACGACAAACCAGCAGATTACGAACTCACGACGTTGGCCCTTACGTGCATAGACAAGGCTACACGTGTCATACATAGATAGTATATCCAAAGAATATAAAGCCCTAGGAATGGAAGGTGTAGCTCCGTCTAGTGGAGCTTTTGCGCCTCTCGTTTTTAAAGATAGACCGGGTTGCATTAACCGCTTCCGGTTACTCTGATTTGGTCTGCCGGAAGTTTCTAACCAACCAAAACACGCGGCCAATAATATCAATCCTTCCATTCCTGGGGCTTTATATTCTTTGGTATATCCGTTCTTGATATAGACCAATACACTGTTATCAAGGCGAAAATCCTTTTAACGCAATTAAACCCGGTCTTTTAGACACCCGACGTTTTACCAGATGGCGCCAATAGTCAGAAATGTAGAATTCTAAAAAACGCGTAAAATATCTTTTATTGTTATTTTGAATTTATCCTGAATATTAAAAAGCATTAGAAATAATTTTTAAATAACTTAGTAAGGATTGGCCTTTCTAGTTTCCGTAGCGGATAATCACGAGAAACTTATAGACTGATGGCGGAAGATTTTTACTGATATCGGCAGTTTCCTAGGATAACCAGAATTCTTACACAGTACTGAGAGCCCCAAAAGGTAAAACCGGTCTATTGTTGGAATTTATGGTTGAAATTTATTACCTTATCGGTCAAAAAGTTTATATTGGCGCCATCTAGTATAAATAAAGGCAATAAAATTGAACCACTAATGGCTTCTCTCTGACTGTGTTTCCCTGAAAACAATTTTGAATGGATCTATTGGCAGGGTAATATTTTCCAATTATAAACGCACATTTTCCTGTTAGCGACGTTGCTGGCCGCTTTGGAAAATTGATTTCCACCATTTGCAATCATAAACATGACTTTTAGGTCCGGCTGTTTCTTCTTCAAAGCGAGCGTTTCTCGTAAACCTTTGACCTTTTCAGGAGTAATATCGACGCTGCAGTTAACGACCGACGCTGCTGCAACGATGACGTGGGTGCAAACGTTGGGTTCAATTTGGCTGGGCTGCAAATCCCTTCCTTGGCCTGCGTACGCGTAGTAACATACTATTGGCTTCTCTCCGTTACCTTGGAAACGAAACTTTATTATTTTCAGAAATATATAAAATTATCGGATGCAACTGAATGTAGCAACGTAAGTACTTAATTAGTAACGACTGAACGTAGCAACGTAAGTACATAATTAGTAACGACTGAACGTAGCAACGTAAGTACATAATTAGTAACGACTGAACGTAGCAACGTAAGTACATAATTAGTAACGACGGAACGTAGCAACGTAAGTACATAATTAGTAACGACTGAACGTAGCAACGTAAGTACATAATTAGTAACGACTGAACGTAGCAACGTAAGTACATAATTAGTAACGACTGAACGTAGCAACGTAAGTACATAATTAGTAACGACTGAACGTAGCAACGTAAGTACATAATTAGTAACGACTGAACGTAGCAACGTAAGTACATAATTAGTAACGACTGAACGTAGCAACGTAAGTACATAATTAGTAACGACTGAACGTAGCAACGAAAGTACATAATTAATAACGACTGAACGTAGCAACGTAAGTACATAATTAGTAACGACTTAACGTAGCAACGTAAGTACATAATTAGTAACGACTGAACGTAGCAACGTAAGTACATAATTAGTAACGACTGAACGTAGCAACGTAAGTACCCAGGTAGCACGAGCACGTGTAAATAAGGGTGATATTTAGTATTCATCGTTTATATTCCGTGTTGAGTAAAATATAAACGTCATTTCAACGTGTTAAGTTAGTATATAAGACACTTATTCAGTCATGTATTACACTATGTAAAAACTAAAATTAGATAAGAAAAAAAAGTAAAGTTTTTTTTATAACATTTTATTCCCTTGTAAATATATTATATTTTTCAACTCCGATATTATAAACCAGCTTCATTATTGTAATAAAGAGTTCTTACCAAAAATTAGTACTTGAGAAATCCTTTCGTAAAATTAGCCTAGCGAAGTTTCGGGTAGCTGCCTTCAACCGAAAGAATTCTTACACTACACGTGTTTCCTACGTATAGATATGGTGTATATCACTAGATTGGCAGACAGGTAGGTTTTTCGTATATAATTAGTAGATATATAACTAGGTTGGAAAAGTGTTAAGGTTGGTGCTTACGTAGATATATGCCTAATTTACATGTGCTCCTGCTATACCGGATATATTTGCAAAATATATCAGTAGATTGGTAATTGAGGTTTCAAAAAGTGGAAATTAACCAGTGGCGTAGACAAGTGAATGGTTCCTTTTAAAAACCCTCTCTTGGTTGTATCTTTGACAATGCAAAATGTTTGTCACCTTCCTTACCAATTTTACTTTAAACCAGGTATTTTTAATTATGCGTACTTACCGATTATACAATGCGCTTATTAAGTTTAAATTACATTAAATCATACGGTATTAAGCTGGTATTTGGCGTGTAGTAAGGAGTTATTTTTCGTGTATTTAGCGGTTAAATTTCATGAATTAAGAGATTATTTCGAGTACATTAAATTGTTATTTTTCGTGTGTCAAACGCTTCTTTTTCGTGCACTAATTGGTTATTTTGCGTGCATTAATTGGTTATTTTTCACGTAGTTAGGGATATTTGCCGTGCATTGTCGTTTATTAATTCGGTATTTTGCGTGAACTATTTCGAAATTTTGCGCGAACTCCTTGGTTATTTTCCTTGTATTAAGCGATATTTCCGTGTATTTATAGGTTATTTGGCGTAAATTATATTGTTAGTTTTCGTGTATTAAGCGGATGTTTGGCATACAATAAGAGGTTATTTTTCGAGTAATAAGCACTTATTTTGCGTGCACGACGAGATTTTTTCGCATGTATTAAGGTTTTTTCGTGCATAAAGCTGTTTTTTATTTATGGCGTACTGTTTTCCGAAAGATTGTTTGACTTTCAAACCCTGAAATGATCTCCATTTCAAGATTTCCAAAGCGATTTATAAATATATTTTTTAAAACTTCTTTTCTGAGGTCTATTAATTAATTTAAAGAAGTTAACTAGAAGTATATCTTAAATTTTTATATACAGTTCACGTACATTTTGTAAGATAATTATCTTACAAAATGTACGTGAACTGTATATTAAAATTTAGAGAATGGAGAGCTATTGAAGAAATACTGCATTAAAGAGGTAGAAGTTGTATCATACTCATATGTTTTTATATTCATGAAACTATCTTTGACCGTCTTATGCATTCTAGTCCTCAAGAGAAGGAAATTTAAGATATGCACAATTGAAAAAATTATTTATCAATATAACACATAATCAATAAATGTATTGAATCCCAAAAACTTTATTTTATCTAGTATTATACGAAACCTCATCGTGTAATGTGTACCAATTCATCGCATAATTAAAAAAATTATCAATTAATGCACACAAAATAACCAATTAATGCACCCAAAATAGCCAACTATTGCATAAAAACCAACTAATTAATGCACGCAAAATAACTAATGTATGCACGCAAAATAACCAATGACTGCTCACAAAATAACCAATTAATGTACCCAAATCAAACAATTAAATGGGCAAAGGATGCGATTGCTTAGATGTAAATAATCACGTTCAAAAAGTAAGCCAAAAAAGTTCGTGTCCGTTTGCTTAATAAAAAAGCAAGCTAAGAAACAATATTTTTGTTGTTTGTTTGCTTAGCGTATTACACATCGATTTCTTAAAATATCACAAAATCAACTAAAGAGGATTTATCAGCGATCGAGCTAAATCTATGCTACACAAATCCCGCTCTCTCCTCGTTTGCTCTCTCTTCAGTGAGCGAGATTTCTCTAAACGTGGAGGTGTCACGATCAACGGTAGCCGCTTACGGCGCGACGAACGAGTCTGTCGCTAACGAAGAGGATTTTCACTCGCTTTAATCACTCTCGCAGACGTGGGCAAAATTGTGAGTACTAAATAGACAGTGAGAATTCATGTATTGAAACTTTGCTTCTTTTAAATAGAGTTATTAAAGACGGTGAGTTGGACCGACGGATCTCTATGTAAGCAATCTCAATCTAATCTAAACGAATCCCGCTCTCTCCTCGTTTGCTCTCTCTTCAGTGAGCCAGATTTCTCTAAAAGTGGAGATGCCGCGATCCAATGAAATTCAGTTTTCAAAATAAAGCGTTTTATTTGACCTCGGCCTTGATACGGTGCACGAAAACAATTTCGAGGTTTGACGGTTAATGGGCCATCTACTTGGGGTTTTCGGAATTACATTTTTATTCTTTTTACGATAGTATTAACCTTTAAAATTTCTTAGAAAAATATTTCATATAGTTTGGAAATCGACCTTGAAAAGGTGCACGAATAAAAATTAGGTTTGGCGGTTAAAGCGCCATCTACTGGGATTTTTAGAGAAAAATTTCTTTTGGGATGCTGTTATGTCAACCCCCTGAGAGGAGAACGGTACTGCAACTTCTACCTCCTATATCGGACCTTCTTGCGAGTTATTTAATTTAATTTGGAAACCGATTGTTCAATTGAGTTGTGGTTAAAAAGTCTTAACCTATCTCAATTGGGCAGGCAGTTTTAAAAAATAGGTTAGGATCATTTTTAACACCCTATATTTAAATAAATTGTTGACTAAGATTATTGGAAATATGATGAAGGTACTTATTTGTTGCCTAAAATTAAATACACATTTAGCTTCAACATTTATAAATAAAACTTAAATTTTATATTCAATTGATTGTTTCACCGGAAGTAAAACTTCAAAAATACAGATCATTAAGTAAGAAACATAGTGTGATTATACGCACACTATTTTAACAATAATATATGAATGGAGTTAAAATAATATGAACTTTGTTAGATTAAATTATTTTCAATAGGAAACGTAGAATAGTAAGTAATAGGCTTGGTGATAAAACTATTTTGAGTATGGTTAATTTGATTAAACAAACGCTTTGTTTTAAATTCTGAATTTCATTGGAAAAATGGAGACGTTTTCGGGCGCGTTATCTCTCTGCGCCGAGAGCGATCAAAGGAAGCGAAAGTCCGCTTCGTTCGCGACAGACTCGTTCGTCGCGCCGTAAGCGCCTACCCCTCATCGCGGCCTCTCCACGTTTAGCGAAAGCTCGCTCGCTGAAGAAAGAGCGAAAGAGGAGAGAGCTAGATTCGTTTAGCTTACATTGAGATTGCATCGGTTCAACATACGGTCTTTAATAACTCTACTTATAAGTAATTAAAGTTTCGACACTTGATTTCTCACTGTTTATTTAGTACTCAGAATTTTGCCCACGTCTGCCTCTGTAGCACTGTAAAAGCTGGGGTAATATTTTGACCCGCGGTTAGAGGCGCCACTAGTAACACAGCTCAAGCTAGGGGAAACTTTTGACCAGCGTCGAGATGGAGCCACAATCGGTTTGCAAGTTGAGCCATAGAACACGCCTGTCTAGTAAGCGAAGCGTATATATAGTCTTTGGCCAGTATGCTCTTCGTCACCAACGTCAATGAAATCCACGCGGTATCTCCGGGCCACGTTACTGACTACGAAATACAGCCAATTGCCTAGGGGCCGCACTTTTGAAATTCTACTTTTGGGCCCGGTTAGAAGACTTTGCCTATAAGGCCCGGAAAACGGCTGACGTGGCCCTGCTGCACCTCATTAGTTTCCGAAAACGTATGTCAAATTTAGCTACATCAACCAAACTAGGCAATTATTTATTTATAATTATTCAGAATGATTATGTTGCTATAAAGTTATCATCATGCTCTAAGACTAAGCTCATTCCCCTAAAACAATCACGCTATCTCATTGGTTCCCTCAATCGTTCGTCTCAGGACGCGATTGAAGCCCGAGCCGGCGATGTTTTCCCTTCCCTTCTTGTGACGGGGGAATACTAGACCATGATGGCCGCGGATCTAGAAACGCTGAAATATAAATAAATCAGTTCTTGAAACTACTCCTACTTTCACATTTGGCGTGAAAACGAAATACAAAATTTGAAATGTAATTTAAATTATCCGATTCAAACTAGTCGCCACCACAGAATCGGAGTAAAATGACGTCATAGCCTTACTCTTCTTACCCTACTCCGAAATCTCGGAACAAACGAAAAGAAACCACCTATAGTCTTATGAAATAACTTACCGTTTGAAAAACCCAAAGTTGCTAAAGCGGACAAAATAATAATTATTTGATGGTTGCGCATTTTGTAACTGTACGCTTACTTTTATGAAATGAAATAACACTCTATCGTTTAAGGGCTTTTATAAGAACAATATATATTTATTATCGTAGCATTTCTTGATAACTGCGTGTGGTTTCGTTTCATTATCATATTGTAAAGCGAACAACAACAGTTGAATAATGAACAAGATGTCACGGACATTTAAGTACACACAATTTCCTAGTGTATACCGTAAACCTTTCGCTGTGTCCATGCCACCCCATTGGAAATCTTGTCATCCTGTTCAGCTATCTATACTTTCTTGACGCGAGCTGTCAATATTCGCTCTGATGCAAACACCTTAGCTTTAGAAACAAATATGATTAAAGCAATAGCTGAAGACAGGAAGCTCCCATTGTCCTACCTAAATAGAAGCTTTAGTAGAATTATTCACAGGGATAAAATTAATCGTAATACCCAACTTGAATCAATTAAAATAAAAAAACCAATATTGTTGTTTTACCGTTCTCTAATGATATTAGCCATTCATTAGGTAACATCTTTAGTAATAATAACTTAAAACCTGTTTTCAAACCCATTATAAAATTGTAAATTATTTAAACCCCCTTAAGGATAAAACCCCGTTGTTGGATAGATTTGGCATCTATGAACTTGAATGCTCCTGCGGTAAAAGTTACATAGGCCAATGTAAACGTAATTTCTATAACAGATTGAATGAACATAGAAACGATATTAAAAATGTTAAAACTTATTATTCCGCCCTGGCGGCTCATATTTTCGAGAACCCTAAACATGTAATCCTTTTCAACAAACCCAAACACCTTGCTTTTTTAGACCATGAATTTAAACTTAATATTATTGAATCACTTGAAATTATTAAAAAACAAAATGATAATAACTGGCCTAATCGAGATAATGGTCCGGGACGTTTTCTAGCTGAACTTTGGTTTGCTGATTATTGTTGTGACGCCCACTTGACACGTGTCTAGCTGTGCATTTTTAATTCTTGAACTTGTTGTTGATTGTTAAAAATCAGACCTGATGATGCCTCTGTATTAGACGGCGAAACTAGTCGTGCGCTCTGTATAGCGTATTATAATTTTTAATTTATATTAAAAAGTTTTACTGTGTAATTAAAGTAGTTTGATTTCGTTTTTATTATCACATACACAGGTGCCGCTTTTAATTAAGTATTTAATTAAGTCTTATAATATTTTGAATATAAAAATTAATTTTATTCGATCATCTTGTACATTAACTTCGTAAGTGTACTCTAATAAGTTAATTACCGTAGATGATTTTTGGTCGAAAATTATCATTTTCTCGACTACTCTGTATTTTAAAAACCGTATCTCAATCACCTTTCGTTTAAAATAACTAACCACTATGCATTAACCACCTAAGAGTAATTTTAAGTAAAAGAAAAAGGCATGAACACGCTTTATTAATCACCCTGTTATTTAATTAATAACAATCACCCTGTACCTAAAATAAATAAGCGCAGTATAATACTCTGAGTGTAAGAATGAGTGCTATATCATTCACCCTGTACAATAACTTAATCATCCTGTTCCTTATGATAATCAAAGAACTAATCCTTAACAACCACAGAGTAAATTTACTACAAAAATTATTACAACGCTTTAGCAATCACTCTGTTCATTAAGAACAATATTTTAATCGCCCGTAAATTAGCTTAATAAGCCCAATATGACAACCTAAAAAAACAATTTTTACCAACAGCAGCAATTTCGCAATAACAATGATACCAATCACCTAGTCATTCAACCAGTGAAAAAGCCCTTTTATCATTGGTATAGTAACAAACATCCTGTATAAGAAAATTGGTGCTATTAAAAAGAAACTCCAAAAGTACCCAACAAAGCACAGCCAACACCTTATCTAACAATAGTCAAGATAGCATAATGTAACAAGCACCCTGTATAACAAATGTGTGGTGCCCTAAAATGCACACCGAAAGTATCCAACGCCCTGTAGAAGACAATGGATGCAGTTCGTAGAGGTTTCCAAGGTCGAAAATGAAAAATTTGGAGATCGATGGCTCTTGTATTCTGAATCTTGAATTGGTACTAAATTCAAATATGACAATAGTGCGTAGACGGGTTATGGGGTCCCGCGAATTGGCCAGATATCTCTTTTCAAATGATAATTTCTTGGGCAACCGACGAGGACAAAGTAAAAATGCTACTTTGAACGAAATCGAACTTAAATTACGAAAAGTATGAAGATGCCAAGCTGAATATTGCCGAAGATTACTAAAATGGTTCAATGACTTGTAGGTCTCCGATCACCAAAATAATGGGCTACCACTCCGCCAATCCTCCTATACTTGGTTAAGTCATTTTCTTCATGACTATATACTTTTATTCATGATTAAATATTTTTATTCGTGATTAAATATTTTTATTCGTGATTAAATATTTTTATTCGTGATTAAATATTTTTATCCGTGATTAAATAATTTTATTCATGATGAAATCATTTTATTTAAGATTTCATTCATGATTCAATCATTTTATTCCCGATTTAATCATTTAAATCACTATTTATTTCAATATCGAGTTAACCATTTTAATAAAGAATTAACCATTGCAATAACGATTTAACCATTTCAATAAAGATTTAACAATTTCCATGTTTCAATATCATTTTGTTAATTTTAGTTAATTTAAATATAAATATCACGATTTAATGCCTCAAATTTCAATTTAATCTTTAAAATTTTAATCTAATAACTCAAACCACCGAATTGGCAAATTTGAAACTACGCTTTATCTACGCTTATCATGTCTTGATTGTTCTCTAGTTGGATTTTTATAGTATTTCTTATATTTAATTTTTGGTTAGATACTTTCCAATGCTAAAGATACACTGAATTATGCTATCGAGATAGAGCGCTTAGACTTTCGGGGATGGCCTTGCGTGGTTTGTTCGAAGATAGATGGCAGTAGCATTTCCGTCGGGTGGCCAAAATTCAGCCCGCTAGCCTTCTCCAGTGATCGCTTAGTTCTCGAAGCTCTCACCAGGCACCACTATTTTTTATTTGAAACTTAATTTCCTCCCACCTCCCCTCCCGAGTAACATTCATTTCAAAAATTGAGTCATTGACACACTTTTGGTTACAAAATGCTTTCGGACCGAGCTCATTTTACAACACCATTAACTTCCTGAGTTTGAACTCTAGTATACAGCGTCCAAATTTCGTTTAAACAAATTCGCTTTTTGATTAAGCTGGAACTCGCAAAAACAAAACTAACACAAAAGATAAAATAATAAAAAAAACCCTACTAACAAGTACGCGCTACGCCATGTTTTTAACGAAACTAACTCGAATCATTCCTAGCTTCTGTTAAACCTTATGAAAAGGGATAATAAAGCTAAACCCTAAAGAAATTTGAAGAAATTTAAAAACTTACTAATAGCACGTACCGATCAAGGGGTGCTCACGCTTGATTTGAAATGGTCATTTTTTTTTATTTTATGTTTCAAGGGTCTGACACCAACGTCATGATTAAAAAAAGTTGTATTATGTCCTCGGATTATATTTGCTCTGACTTTTGACTACCTAACCAATGCAATTTTGATATTTTTTAGCGTACTTTATTACGTCTGAAACTCTAATCGATTGTTTTAGTGACGTAGTCATCAGACCCTACCACTTTCTTTTTGTCTCGTATTTTAAGGCTTCAAAAACGTCCGCGCGAGCAACCCTATATTAGCGTCTCTAGCAACCTTGCGTACCGATAGGTCTTCGAGCAAACAAAAAATTAAATAAAATAGCCAGAAATTCCAACGGTAAACCGGTTTCGTCCTATTTGGGACGTGCTATTAGTAAGTTTTTAAATTTCTTCAAATTTGTTTAGGGTTTAGCTTTATTATCCCTTTTCATAATGGACTAATCTACTTAATTATTTCCCAAATAGGACGAAACCGGTCTACCGTTGGAATTTCTGGCTATTTTATTTAATTTAATTTTTCACTCGAAGATCTATCGGTACGTGCTATTAGTAAGTTTTTAAATTTCTTCAAATTTGTTTAGGGTTTAGCTTTTTATTGTCCCTTTTCATAATGGACTAATGTACATATTCGCTAATTTTATCATCCTTTACAATGCAGTCCATAGCTGGTTCCTTTTAACTTCTGTTAAACCTGGTTTGTAGAAATGACAAATTCGTTGAAACAACATAAACATGGATGTTCATACTACTTTTAGAGTTCCATTTAAAATTTTAATCCATTAAAATAGTAAAGAAATAATATCATTTTGTGAAGAAAAGCATTTCAAATCGTTTATTTTTTACAGGATCATTTATTAATTAACAATTATAGTAATGGTTATTGAAAACTGGTCTCCTTATATCATACTTTTCGAATGGTGCCAACATTTTACGTCACTGACTAACGAAATCACTTTAAGAGAAGGAACTGATTTATTCCGCCATCAATTCATCAAGAATTGAAAATATTTTTTATGATTTTGATGAGCGGGAAATCTTCTTTGCCGCAGCTCTTGGACCAGTCGTCCGTGTTCAAGTCGAATACCATAATGCCCCCGTAATTCTGTTGTTTAATCCACTTCGCCTGAGTTAAGGGGAAAATTAAAGGGAAGATAAAGTGTTGGTATTTATTATTATTCATTAGCCACGGTCACACGACTTTTAAAACCAAATAATTCACTTTTTGTCATCGTGAGATGGAACACGCTGGTTCCCAAGCAATTACAGTTGTTCGCGAAGAGAGTTTGCCGTAAAGAGCTTTAATTGATATAATTTGGAACCCGAAGAACATGATTGGACGACACTACAGCGAAGTTAAATATCATAGAGCACTGTAATTTAAGGATAATTCATTCAGCTTAAGTACAACATGGTTAAATAGAATTCTTCATCGGCTCGTGTGAACTACTTCGAACAAACTAACATTGAAATCGAAATCAATAATTAGTTTTAAACATAGTTGTAAAGCGTTTGAATCGGTCGTGTGAGCGTGGCTTAGAGTTACTTTGTAGGTGATGCTGTCTTCGTTTTCGTAAGAGATCCACGTCAGATTTTGATACATGTATGGAACCAGGCTTTCATTGTCGAATTTCACCATGGCGCCTTCCGCGATGAATTTGCAGCACTGTTAAATTAGTTAAATCAATTAGTTAACCTTAATTAATTATTGTTTGGGAAATTAACCTGGAGAAACGAGCGAAGATTACCTACGTCGAATGTTAGAACCGATTTTCTGATATCGATAGGAAATCAACAAATCAGCATAAGCAAATTTGTAAAAGCAAAGTTTGCTGCGGGTATAGAGTGTCCCTTAAAAGTCAGAGACCCCCAGGATCTCTGTTAATACTTAATTTCTCAAAAATGCGAAAACCACCAATTGAGTGAGGAGGCGTTATATGCGCTAGTGGAAACTAGGCTTAACACAAAGGTTTTGCGTCAACACTCACCAAGCGACAATGACCCTATTAAGAGTAGTTTACACGTCCAGGCTTTGCGTATTAACATTTCCTTGATAGTTGCTTTAATGGTTTTATTGTAGCGTATATTGACACGGCCAACTTCGATCACGCGCTTAAACTGCCGGCCGAATCGTTTCAAATCCTATGTAAATTAGCGTGAGTAAAATAATTACATGTTATCCTGCTAGAGGCACCACTTAGAGACTACAAATATCAAAAATGTAGCATAGCGCATAGGCGGGGAATTCGGACTAACGCAAAGAGAAAAATATATTTATCTTGTTGTTACTGAATCTTAAAAATTTTAACTTATACGAATCTTTTCTTACTAAACATGTTGGAACAAGTTGAAATATAATTTTTAATAATTAAATTCAAGTACATTATTCCCGATATTATCCATAGTTCAGGTAAAGAGTTTTTGGGTGCGACTAGGTGGTGTACGTTATGAAGAGACGCGTTGTCAGTGCGTAGGCGCCATTTTCGAACGCGTAATTTGAGTGACTGTTGCAAGATACGATTTTGGATTGTTCTCATGTTAAAGGTGTACCAGAAAGTAAAAAATCAAGTTTATAAACATATTGGTAGGCTTTAATTAAATCTTTTGACCCAGAAACCTATAATATTTTTTTTTAGAAGCTCGTTATGAGCGATTGTAACGGGTGGGACAATTCAGTCCGCTCGTCCATTTGATTAATCAGGTGCGAGATATGTGTTACGGCCAGGCCAACGGGGGGATACTTGGGGATAGGGTTGAGACACCCGTGGCGGAAGTATGACAACCACCCGTTGGGGGATTAGTGGTCGTCCTAACACGGCCATCCACAAACTCTGCCTCCCGGACGCCTGGGATTACAGGAGCGAGCCACTACTCCCGGAAACCTACAATATTATTTTAAGAAACGCGTTTTAAGTTGTATTTTTAAGTCATTCAATTAGATTTTTTTAAAGTTTTTTTACTATAATGTTGATAATAAAAACTGGAAGTTTAAAACACATTTTTAATAATGAGTTTTATATAATATGAGGGAATTTATAAATCGAGGCACACCTTTTGCCAAAACTTGAGCTTTGTCCCGTATTGGTTTGTTATAACCCAAATCATGCTTAATTAATTACAGAAATAATCTCTGACAAATCAATCCTTCCCGTTATAGATAACTAGCCGAGAAGCCCGCCTTACAGGCGGGCCCTCCACTAGTTGTGTGTTTCGAGGCACTCCACCCCAGTACGCCCCCAAACCCCTTTTTCCCCATGGGATCATTTCTGTGGCACCCTTTTCCCCATAGTCGAATCACCGCAGTAAGACACCCTCCCCCTTTTACCCATGCCAGAATTTCCTTGTCACCCTTTACCCCTTAGTCGAACCACCGCAGTAAGGCCCTTCCTCCCCTTTCTTCCCATGTTATAATTACCGTGGTACCCACCTCCCACTTTTCTCCATGCGAGAATTTCCGTAGTACTCCCCTCCCCCTTTCCAATGCGAGAATTTCCGTGGTACCCTTTTCTCCGCAAGAATAACTCAAACTCGCAGTCATACCAAACCCCCCTGTACCCCTTTAAACCCCCTGTATCCAATGGCTGATGCATAAAGGCCACGGGACCAGAGATGGGCACTTGTTTTTCCTATCTATCTTTTTATCTCTCAAAATCATCAAGATGGCGCCAATATCACTATCACGATCAATTTTTTTTATAACCCCCGCAACGTTTCAATATCATTTTCAAATCAAAGATGAATAACTTAAACCGATCAATTTTTTCCCTCTAAATTTTTTATTATAGCGCCACTATCACTATTCCGATCAAATTTTCTAACAATGCCTCAATACCCGATCAATTTTTTTTCTTAAAACCCACAAAGTTTAAAAATCAAATTAAAATCAAATCTGATTACTTCCTAAGTACCTGATGTATTTTTTTACCTTTCAAAAATCTTTAGAAAGCACCACAATCAAATCCCTATCAATTTTTATCTAAAGCCCTTTAAGTTACCTATCAAGTAGTAAGTTATAACTTATGAAAATAATTTTTACCTTTAAAACAAAAATTCTAAATTTCAAACGAGTCAAACGACTTCACAATGGTCGGCTTTCCAATCGCAGGGCGAGCCGCGCACCCTCATCCAGCGAATAATGTATGGTTTGGTTTGGTTTAAGTTTTATTTACCGCGCCCTAAAGAAATTTCTAGAATTTGATTACAGTTTACACAAAAGATGCAGAGTTCCGTGGCTCTCGGCTACCCACCAAGCCCACGTGATGGCATTGAAAGTTAGGAACCACCAATCAGCAATCACTGTAGTTGGCGCCTTTTTTAAGACACGGCCAACTTTAATCTATAGCGCAAGATCGAAGCTGGCCGTGCTTAGGATAAAGTTTACCTTGAATCCTGTAACGTTGCGACAAACAGAGCACCAACCACGAGCTTACCCCTTTTTTGTCAGCCCCCATACTCCTACTGGCATCACGGTTTCGCGTTTGCTAGAGAAGGCGAAAATAAAATTTGTATTTCTTCTCGAACTTTAGTGAGGGGGGGAGGTTAAAATGAACAACGCGTCAGAAACAAGGTGTACAAATTTATCCTATCTATAATTTAGCTCTCAAATCGTATAGATGACGCCAATATCACTATCGTAATCAATTTTTTTTAAAAACCCCGCAATGTTTAAATATCAATTTAAAATCAAAAATGATAAACTTTTCTCGATCAATTTTATTCCTCTCAATTTTTTAAATATAAAGCCACTATCACTATAGAGTGTTGTCGTCTGAAACCCGGCGACGTCACCATTGTAATTTGCCTATTGATAAAAAACGGTAACTGTCATGGCGGCCACTATTAACGCTACAGCTGTGACGTTACAAGTTTTCAAAATCGTATCAGACGACAACACTCTATTACGATCAATTTTTCTATCAATAACATCCGTGGAATCACAACCAATCAATTAGTATATATTTTTTTGTGTTTAAAAATCGTATCAAAATTGATAGAATTATAAGGTATACGTCGGAAATCGATCACAAAAAAGTATCAGATTCAAAAAAGATATGATAGTGCCCATCTTTGCACGGGACTATAACGTACGCCGAGATAGCCACCCTAGTAGCACAAAACCACTGGCCCGACTGTGTTGGAAAAACAGTTGGCCGACACAGTCGGGAAACCAGTGATTTTAGCGTCAAAATGTCGCACCTGGCCGACTGCCGGTAAAACAGTTGGATAAATGATGTTGGCCAATTATAGGATAAATAGTCGAAATGCAGTCGGTTTTCCTTTGGAGATGACTAAAAACGACTGTTTTTTAGGATTTATCAAACAGTTGGCCAACTTATGGTTATTAGTTGGGATACCATCGATTTGAATATTTGCCCAACATTAATATTTTAAATTAACATGATATATGCTTAACAATAATAATTTAAACAAATTGATATTTAAAAACGAGTTTTATTTTATTAAATACAATTTAATTAGTTCATCAAATGCATTTGATTATTTGTTACTTTTTTCTCGGCCTCTTTCTCTATCTTTTGCATATTTCACTCAATTTTGAATTTTAATTATTTAAAATTTTTTCATCTGCTCGATAATTTTTTGGACAGCGCCTGAAAACAGAAATTATATAATAAATTAATAATTACTTTATTTCTTACCAACAAACACATCATTTAACTTGAGACTTTTTAATGAGTATTTTCCATTGGTACCTAGCCAACAAAATTTCAATACAAGACGGTGGGGCTATCACATTGTGTAATATTTTGATCTACTTAAAAGAAAGTTATATTAACAAGTTAATAATTTGATATTATCATTTTTTAAATTACGTTCCATGTCTGAAGAATCTCCAACATTAGAGTTATCAATTATGTTAGTACGAACTGCAGTTTTTGTGTGTGGACTCCACAGCAGAGTGATATTGTTTGAATGACTGACGCAAACTATTTTCTATGGTCATGTGAAAATGTTGATCTAAAAAAAAATTGGAATTATAACAATTGAACAAATTTAGCAATAAACTTTAAAAGTGTTCTCAAAAACGTGATCTGGAAATTTTTGGTTTCAATACATGTATGAGCTTCTATATTCTTTACTCCTTCGGGGACTGAATGATCACAACCATTTTGATCTACAAAATAAAAGAGTATTATTAAATTACCAAAACTTAAGTCTATGTTTATCAAAATAAATTTTAATTTTACTTTCTGGGTTCAAAACTAGAGAGCAGTAAACTGGAATTGAAAAGTAAAAAACCTTAATTTAGAGACAAAAGATTGAGTATAATTTTAGCTAAATAAATCAGAAAAAAATTAAATGTAATAATTAAAATACATTCAGTAATTGTTTTTGTCCAAAGTGACAAAGCCTTAGCCAAATCAGCCACTTAGCTAATATAAAACCAATATTAAATAACATTGAATATATTCAAACCTTAAATGATATAAATATTTGTTTACCTTTAATTTTGTTGTTTTCCTTTTACATTTAATCTTAAAATGAATAAAATAAGTTGAAAATGCAAAACCACGAGGTTGTAGTTAGGCTTAAGTTGAAAAATACTAAACCACGAGGTTGTAGTTAGGCCTAACTTTTGCCCGAGACTCCGAGAAATAAACTGGTTGTCTTTCTGTGAAAATATTCCGAGAGATATGGAAATTTTTGGGACTGACGTGGGGTGACTTTGAAAAAATACCCGGGAGAATGAACAGCTGATGCCATCTATACCGTTTTAATAAAATAATTATGAGTTTTCAATTTGTAAGTTAGAAAAATATTATTTTGTTTGAAAATCAAAAGTTTTATCACTTTACAATTATTTTGAAAGTTATTAATTTTCACTATTTGAAATTTAAAAAACGACGCGTTAAGAGACATCTGTTAAATGACTGAATATATATAGCTATCATGAAGCTACTATTTTAGTAAATTTCAAATAAATATTTTCTTTACTTAATTAATTTATTAAAATTAAATATGATGTGAATTTTTGTTCATAAATAGTAACGAGCTATCACTTAAATTTGAAGTAAATTAAAAAAAAATTGGAATTGCTGTAGGCCATGTGTTGGCCAACTACAAAACGTCGACGTCATAAAGATAATTATTTTAACCTCATAATCATATTTATTTCTAAGTAATTTAATAAATAATTATTAAATATATCATGCTTTTATTAATTATTTAAATTTTGGTAAGTTTAATTCATTTTAAAATAATATAAAAATTAAAAGTCGGGTTGTATGTGGTTTTATAGTCGGCGAAAATTCCGAATGAGTTGGGCTTTGTAATTTATATGTCACTTCGCCAACTGCGACTGCCTCCCAACTAGCCGACTCTTTGCCAACCGAAAAACGGACTGCTCGTGCTACTAGGGCACCGGACTTTCAAATCGAAACGACTCCGAAACCCCCCCCCCCCCCACCCACCTCCCCGTTTCCGAAACTCACAGGCCTTCTGAAACTACCCCATACAATCCCCCCCTCCTCCGAAATTCGCGGCGGAAAGAGAGAAAATTTCTGGTGTACTGCGGGTTGGGACTCTCAGGGGCGAAAGCTTTTGAGAATTTTTGGAGACTGACATTTGCGTCACTTATGAAAATTTGTAATAAAGAATTTAAAAACCAAATCGGAAATCAAAGCCGACTTGATGCGAAAACGCGAATCGCAGCGTACGTAAAAAAATGCCACCCGACCCTCGCGCCCGTAACGCGCGCGCGAAAAGCGTCAGAAAATCGAGAAATAAATCTCCAAAATCGGTTGACGAACGAACCTACCAACCTACCTACCACCCAACCAACAGCTTTTTATTATATAGAATAAATATCCAAAATCGGTTGACGAACGAAACTACCAACCTACCTACCACCCAACCAACAGCTTTTTATTATATAGAATAAATCTCCAAAATCGGTTGACGAACGAAACTACCAACCTACCTACCACCCAACCAACAGCTTTTTATTATATAGAATAAATCTCCAAAATCGGTTGACGAACGAAACTACCAACCTACCTACCACCCAACCAACAGCTTTTTATTATATAGAATAAATCTCCAAAATCGGTTGACGAACGAACCTACCAACCTACCTAACACCCAACCAACAGCTTTTTATTATATAGAATAAATCTCCAAAATCGGTTGACGAACGAAACTACCAACCTACCTACCACCCAACCAACAGCTTTTTATTATATAGAATAAATCTCCAAAATCGGTTGACGATCGAAACTACCAACCTACCTACCACCCAACCAACAGCTTTTTATTATATAGAATAAATCTCCAAAATCGGTTGACGAACGAAACTACCAACCTACCTACCACCCAACCAACAGCTTTTTATTATATAGAAGAAATCTCCAAAATCGGTTGACGAACGAACCTACCACCCAACCAACAGCTTTTTATTATATAGAAGAAATCTCCAAAATCGGTTGACGAACGAACCTACCACCCAACTAACATCCTTTTATTATATAGAAGAAATCTCCAAAATCGGTTGACGAACGAACCTACCACCCAACCAACAGCTTTTTATTATATAGAAGAAATCTCCAAAATCGGTTGACGAACGAACCTACCACCCAACCAACAGCTTTTTATTATATAGAATAAATCTCCAAAATCGGTTGACGAACGAACCTACCACCCAACCAACAGCTTTTTATTATATAGAAGAAATCTCCAAAATCGGTTGACGAACGAACCTACCACCCAACCAACAGCTTTTTATTATATAGAAGAAATCTCCAAAATCGGTTGACGAACGAACCTACCACCCAGCCAACAGCTTTTTATTATATAGAAGAAATCTCCAAAATCGGTTGACGAACGAACCTACCACCCAACCAACAGCTTTTTATTATATAGAATAAATCTCCAAAATCGGTTGACGAACGAACCTACCACCCAACCAACAGCCTTTTATTATATAGATATAACTCATACAATTTCAGCTAAATATGAAAAAGTTAAATAGTTGGTATACAAACCTGTATCTAGAAAAGTATACAAACTTCCGTAACTTCACCTTTGGTGTAAATGTTTAAACTTCCGCAACTTTGTATTTATCATGTTGTAAATATGTTTGAAGTGAACTGTTCTTAATTTCCACTCTGCTTTTAATCCTATTGTAATCATATAATGTGGTTTTGTAACTTTCGTTAGGATTTCAAGTATTGCGCAATCAGCTAGGCTAATACCCTAGGCACCACCTTAGGCCCAAGTCATCTAGTGACTTATAATGCCTTTAAACAGGTGGTCGGGTTACAATGCGTAATAGGGTGGTGTCAAGCCGTTCGTGCCACGAGAGCCAACAGTTCCCTACACTAACTATAGCCGTTAACCTCTACAAGTTTTTATGAAACACCCCAATAATACCAAGCTATGGGCCACATCTAGCGGCGATACAAGTTTTTGGTTTAAACTTTTATAATATAAATATCCATATAAAAAAATTCAAAGCTAATAACTAATAACGTATAAAATTTTCATTTACCCTTTCTTTGAATAAAAAATTTAAAAAAAATATTGAAAAAGTACTTATTTTGCTCATGGCCAGACACGGATTTCTAATGAATCAACGTAACAAATAATTAATATTTGTCTCTAAGTGGCGCACCTATCGATAAAATGCCAGCTCTGTAATTACCCAAAATTCAGACGATAGGGCCGGCCGTGATCGAAGTTGACCGTTCGAGTGTCAGTGTAGTTTATATTTTACCAACCGACAAAGTTTTAAAGGTTCAGCCTCGGAGCAGATAAATCCAACTACCGTCTGTTATTTCCTCAAACATTTAGTTTAAAGGTATAGAGTATTGAGAATAGGCTTTAGCTCCGCCTTCGTTGCCATAGCAACCAAGTCAAGTCCTCGCCTGGCAGTTCAATTTGAATTTTTGGAGGGCAAGCAGATTTTAGTTGGAGGCAAATTATAATACTACTAGCCGAGAAGCCCACCCTACGGATGGGCCCTCAGCTAGTTGTGTGTTTCTAGGCACTCCACCCCAGTAAGACCTCCCTGCCCCATTTTCCCCAAGCCAGAATTACCGGGGTACCCTTTTTCCCCGCAAAAATAACAAAAAACTCACCTTTCTCTCTCGTCGCAAACCCCCCTGTACCCCTCTGTACCTGTAAACCCCCTGTACCTTTAAACCCCCTGTACCTAATGGCAGCTTTTCTCCCCCTCATGACGAACAGAAACAAAGACGCTCGTCCCTTAAAATTTGAAGAGACCGAGTGACCTCCTTGCCTCGCAGAACGGCGGAAAGGCCGGGAGTGTCGAAAAGCTTGCCGCATTCCTCGTCCCAGCTTTGACAATGTTACCTACTGCTGCCCTGACCATGGATTATATATTTTAAAATATAGAATCCTTGCCCTGACTGAGTAAAAAGACTCCGAGAAACCGAGATAATAGATTTTCTCGACCACAGAATAGTGTGGAATAAGAGAACTCACTACCCATACGCACAGATTTTACCACTCGGCCGGATTAACAGGGTAAGACAGTCCCGATTTCCTTCGTGACTAATCCAAAGCCCGAACGTCGGTGGTTCAAGGTCGACTATAATTACTGGCAGGGGGGGGAGAGACGTAGCTGACCCCTCGCTATCTCTACCTATAGGCTAGTCGAACCACCACCAGTGACAAAGTGAAAGACAGTCCCGGTTTCTCTCTGTCCCGTGCCGCCTTTGTCTTCACCCGGTTCGCCTCCCGCCTTTGGTACCCTTACTGCCTAAGTAAAAACACAAAAAGGGCTATAGCTGAGCCACTAACAAATCGAAAGGCAGCAACTTCTCTCTCCGTCCCGCGCTGGCTTTCTTTTCGCCGCCCCGCCTTTGGCTTCATGACAGACTAAGCAAACATTCCAGAAAGCTGGGACGTACGACCAACGTACCAAGTGCTCCTTGCTATTTGTGTGTTTCGAGGCACTCCACCCCAGTACGCCCCCCCCCCCAACCCTTTTTTCCCATGGGATAATTTCCGTGCCACCCTTTTCCCCATAGTCGAACCACCGCAGTTAGGCCCTTCCTCCCCTTTTTTACCATGTGATAATTACCGTGGTACCCACCTCCCCCTTTTTCCAATGTGATAATTACCGTGGTACCCACCTCCCCCTTTTTACCATGTGATAATTACCGTGGTACGCACTTTCCCCTTTTTCCCATGTGATAATTACCGTCGTACCCACCTCCCCCTTTTTCCCATGTGATAATTACCGTGGTACCCTCTCCCCCTTTTCTCCATGCGAGAATTTCCGTGGTACCCTTTTCCCTGCAAAAATAACTCAAACTCGCAGTCGTACCAAACCCCCCTGTACCCCTTTAAACCCCCGGTATCCAATGGCTGATGCATAAAGGCCACGGGACTAACGTACGCCGAGAGAGCCACGGGCTGCGTTCAGCAACTATCAACGGAGAAAAACTAAAACTTGTTGTAACGAACAAAATATCGTCTGCTACCCCTCCTTTAACTTTGTCGAATGACGTCACTATACCGATAAGCAACGGAAAAACCATCTCGCTCAGCCGATGTTTCCGCTGAGTCTCCGAGGATCAACGTGACGTCAAAACCGGAAGTCAAAAAACCCGTTCAGCAAAAACCGCTGACCGTTGAGCTCAGCGCTGAGCTTATTTAGAGTTGTTGAACGCAGCCACGGGACTTTCAAATCGGAACGACCCCGAAACCCCCCGCCCCCGCCTCCCCCCCCCTCCGAAATTTGCGGCGGAAAGAGAGAAAATTTCGGGTGTATTGCTGCGGCCCAACTCTCAGGGGCGACAGATTTTGAGAAAATAGATAGTCGAACCACCTCAGTAACGAAGCCAAAGGCAGTCTCGGTTTCCCTCTGTTCCGCGGGTCGCTTTTTCCTCGCCGCCCCGCCTTTGGCTTCGTGACAGACTAAGCAAACATTCCAGAAAGCTCGGACGACGACGACCAACGTACCAAGCGCTCCTTATAATATAGATAGATGGAAGTAAAATAGGCTTGTTTTTAATTATCCATAATGAGTAAATATTTTGAAGAGTTGTTCAAGTCGAATAAAGATGCTGCTAAAGAAAAAATTATGGTAATAACTGGAGTAGACCCTTATATATTTAATCCTAATAAAGAAAGTGTAGCGCTTAGGCTATGGCCAGAAATTGCTTATCCTGGTATATTTACTTATCTGATTCATAATGTAAGTTCTTATACATTTGGCGAATTGAAAGCCTATAAAAGTCTAGAGTCATATAAATTCTACATATCTGGATTTGTTCGGAAACTCCGGGTTTAGGAAGTTTCAAAATATTTGGCTTCTTGGGAAAAGTAAGTTTTTTAAGCACAGCCAAAATTTTGATTTAAGTTAATTCACATACTAATCTTAGGTCAAGCATTCCCAAAGTTTTGATTTGGCTCCAACTCAACCTTGGATCATATCAAATAATGATGGTACAATTATATCAGGGCATTGTACCGGTGTCGCAGGTCTTGGAGAAGTTTGCTCTCATATTGGTGCCATTCTTTTTTTCATTGAGTACGCTGTGAGACAACGGGAAGGCCTAAAGACCGGTACTGAACTGCTGAGCCAGTGGCGAGCACCGAGTGACCGAGAGGTCAAATATGCCAGCGTTCGAGATATAGTTCTTTCTTTCACAAGAAGAAAATGTCTTGCTTTAGAAGGTGAACAACATCCAAGGAAAGTAAAGAAGAAACAAACAATTCCAATTCCAACATCTATGCCCAGCTTAATACTTTAACCAGAAAACCCGTTGTACTTGCCTCCATACCATCTTCCTCCAGTAATTTCATTCCCAAGCCATTCCCGACCAATTGCCTTAAAGCTCTTTTTTTAGAAGATAATTTGAAGCTCACATATAATGAACTAGTGGAACTAGGCAACGACACTACTCTTAGCATTAGCCAAGAAGATGCCACTGAAATTGTAAAAAATACTAGGAGCCAAGCAAAATCAAAACTCTGGTTTGATTTCCGAGCTGGAAGAATAACCGCCTCTCAATTTAAAGCGGCATGCAATACTAAATCAGCTCTATCGAGTCCAAGCCTATTAAAATCCATTTGTTATCCTGAAAAATTTTAATTCAAAACTAAAGCCACAGAATGGGGGTGCAATCATGAAAAAGTCGCATTGAAAGCCTATAAGAAGAAAATAAAATGTCATCACCAGTCATAAATCCTAAATACCCTCATTTGGGTGCTGCTCCAGATGCGTTAGTCAATTGTGATTGTGAGGGAGAAGGCTGAGTTGAATTTAAATGTCCTTACTGCATTAAAGGAGGGTCTGTTGCAGATCTTGCATTGATAAATAATTGCCTAGTAAAATATGGAGATAAATTGGTCCTTGATAAAACTCACCTTTATTACTACCAATGTCAACCTACAACTTAACTCTCAGACTCGGCAACCTACTACTTCTAACAAACTTAACTCTCAGACTCGGCAACCTACAGCTTCTAACAAACTTAACTCTCAGACTCGGCAACCTACAATTTCTAGCACACTTAACTCTCAGACTCGACAACCTACAGCTTCTAACAAACCTAACTCTCAGACTCGGCAACCTACAGCTTCTAACAAACTTAACTCTCAGACTCGGCAACTTACAGCTTCTAACAAACTTAACTCTCAGACTCGGCAACCTACAATTTCTAATGAACCTAAAGACTCCCAATCCCAGAATCAAAAAATGGTGCATTTGTGATGGAAAAATAAGTGATAACGAGAAAAATATATTTTGCGAAGCTCCTTGCTGTGATATAGTTTGGTATCATACAAAATGCCTCAATTTGAAGAGAATACATAAAGGATCTTGGATTTGCAAAAGATGCCGCACTGTCTAGTCAGAATTCATGATATATTTTAACAATGTTCCTATTATAGACATTTTTATTTTATTATAAATGTAAAACAATACCATTTTTCAAATTAGATAAATACGAGTAAAGAATCCTATTTTAAATTACAGTTTCTATTTTTTCACTTAAACCTATTTATTAATAACTAATCGTTAATAATTAATGGACACACGTTAAATAATGGACAACAAACTTGGACTATCGTGTCAATTAAAGCTATTTTTTCATCATTACCAGTATCATTTAGCATTTCAAAACTGAAAAGGGTTTCACTATGTTAAAGATAACCATTAATGATTCAAAGGAATTTAAACCCGTTTAATATTTTACTTTGGCATTATCTTTAAAATTATCTTCGCAAACAGTGACAGATTTCAGTTTGTTTTGCAACTTATCTCACTCAGAATGAACTTCAACTAAATCACTTTTTAATTGATCTAATTTTTCCATTTGACATGCTTTTGATTCAGTATTTACTGAAGTTTGAATACACTTGTGAGAGTTGAGGGAATAGTTGTAACGTTTGATAATCGACCTTGCTTGAGATATCTCCTTGTGATAGCTTAATTTGGGATTCTTATTAATTTCATCTTTACTTATATTCTCAGTTGTATCTTCAGTTAATATTAAATCTTCATCCACACTTATGTTTACATCGTTGCCTTTAGTGTTGTTTGACGATCCAGGGTTAGCTACCTTGGAAGTGATGGTTTCCATTGGTGACCGTTTCAAGAGACGCTCTTTTCTCTGTAGTGAAACATTGTTGTCTTTCTGCTTGTTCTTATAACCAAGATTTAAGTTTTGGGACCAAATCTGGGTTTTTATCATCCCTTAGTGCAGCTGGCTTCCCTGTGATAACATATCTTTAAAACACGCCCTCAACAACTTGCATAGATTTAATTTCATTTGGCACATTAAGTAAAACATAATTTGATCTTACCTGTTATAAAGTGTAAAGAGCATACTCTTGCATATATATTCTTTTCCTGGGTTAGATATTTCCTTTTCAATGCTTCAATCCATCGTTTTCTTCTTATATGGGCTAAGCGCACCAAGCCTTTATTTTTACTTTTCTCTTTCAGTCCAGGTAACCGATTAAACGACAAATTTAAACCGTCTCTGTTGGCGCGTTTTGAACAGCCATATACAGCACAAAAACTAACCATTTTTCACAAAAAATTACTTATAATCTTAATTAAAAGAGGATAAAGCCATAATAAAACACACGATATAACCCTTCAAAATTTATTTTTGTCCTCCAAAAACGATTTTTGAAATATTGATATTACGTCATAATCATGACTTCCTTAAGCAACGCCCGTTGTCAATGCTCTAATCGTTTAAAGCTATTGTCAACTAATTCTTAAGCTATTTGTAAGCTATTTTCAACTAATTTTTAATCTATATGTAAGCTGTTTTTAAGCGTTTTTAAGCTATATGTAAGCTGTTTTTAAGCGATTTTCAACTAATTTTAAGCTATTTTTTAAGTTATTGTGATTTGGAAATTACTTGAGAATATGTCCAGTCATCGCCTCCTGATACAGCGGGTGCATCGACCCCGTTCAACTCGGCAACGGCCAGCTGGTAATTGTGCGAATACAATGGTATTCCGACGTACAACTTCGACCTGGGAACTCCGAGTTGCACCCAATATTCGGCGGCGAATGCCTAATAAAAAAGAATTACTGAAAACGCCCTTAAATACTAAAATCAAGTCGATGACTAAATCATTTTACCTCAGCGCAAAAAAGAGATAAACTGTAACTATTACCAAATGAATTGTAAAGCCAATAATCAGTGACCGGGTTCGAATGCGTACTATTACCATTAACCTCAGCAAGTTTTATTGAAAGGGGAAACAGAAGAACTTGGGAAACCCCTTTTACCCGTGGGTAGAAAACTTGCAAACTCAACGCGGAAGGAATGGTTTCGAGTTTTCACCCTTTGCCACAACATGGGATCGAACCCGTTTCATCTTGCAAAGAAGCGAGTGTGTTAACTGCTCCTCCACTTAAAGAAAAATACAGTTTCTGAACCAATAGACCCCTTTACAAATTTCTAGCTATACCACTCAAATTCTTCACAAAAACCATATTGTGCAACTTCAAACACTGTTAATAATTCTTTGGTTTAAAAAATTCAGCTCACGTTCAGTACTTGGTCGTTGCTATTTTCAAAAATCAGTCAAAAGGTCGTTAAGGTAACCAACGTGAAATAACTATTTTTAAAAATATAGTGATATTATAAATGGAATATTTAAAAAATCAACGAGATATCGTTATTTCACTGATTACCATTTAAAAAAAACTGAGTAAGATTTCGTTCGCATATACACTTATTTATCCAAGCAACTAGGTTTGCTGGTTTGCCAGATCGTGACTTATCATTTGAGGCTATCTGGTTCAACAAACATTTGGCCATTTACCATCGTCTTTTCAATATGCAAAAGGTTGAAAAGAACTCGCTGATGCATTTATATAAGGGTCTATTCGGTTCAAATGTTCATATCTCTCGTTTGGTTGGTCAAAGGTAGGGAGGGTATCAGTGTTGGAAATAAGCTTTTTAAAAGTACTAGTCAATGTGACCACTATACCCCCTACTTAAAAAATAAATTAACTGGTCATGACCACCCTTCTCTGCCCCACCTCTCTCCCCCCATTTTTTTACCTTTGAAAGTGGATTGTTAATAGCTATTAGCAAAAGTGACATAATTACCAAAAGTGTGACAATCCCTGTACTTTCCTATGCTAAAGGTTTAATGAATGCTCGAATAGCGTCTCCACAGATCGACGAAAAATCAAAAAATACAGTAGCTTTGACCAGTGCTACTTAGTTCTGCCGTTCCTCACTACGAGGGGTTATCTATTGGTTTTAACTTCCTTCCCTCCCCAAGGCATACTTTCCCTTCTCCCCTCCCAACCTGTATTTCGCTCGTAACATTCATTAAGAAATAGGTTCGATTGACACACTTTTGGTAATTATGTCACTTTTGCGATTAGGAACTGCAATGAGTTTCTTTTATCACAAACCAAAGAGCTTTGATATTTATCACATTTCTTAAGGAACTTTAAAAAATATTTCATCATCTTCTTGTTCTTCGAATATAAACAGTTTTACTCCTTTTTGACCTTCTTTTTGTTTCTAAAAGCAATAAAGAAATTGCAATGTCTTCTATGCTTATTTTCTTAAACATATTCTTAATGATTGATCTAGATGTTTCATATTTAGCTCGACGAAGAAAGTCAAATTGCATTACTGCCAGATGCCACGAAATACACTCGATTTAGGAGTATAAATAAATCAAAATTCGCAATTTCATTGGCTGTGAGAAACTGAGAGCGCAACGCGTTTATCATTTTCTCTTTTCGGTATAGAATTAAACTTTTAATTAGAAATAAACTGGCTATTATGACCAGTGAACCCCCCAGATTCCATTTAATTTACTGGTCATAGCCCAAAATAAACTGGTCTTTGACCGACGCCACCGCCTTATTTCCAACACTGGATGGTATTGCACTGTGTACTTTTCTTGACCTTGAAACAGTACAGAGTGTAAAAGGCGAAACGTTGGACCGGAGCAGTCAAGGTCAGGGTGACCCGCTGGTAACTAGGTATTCCGCCACTGCTTGAATTGCGATTTTTCAATTTAAGCAATTAACGAGAATTTGTAGGCTTGCCCGTTTGTTTCGGGCAGGGGCGGGTTCGGCTTACGATTTTCAACCCGAAATATTATTGGGTAAGGTTTGGGTTGACGCCTATACGGTTGGTCGGGTTGGCCTTTCAACCCGACCCGACCCGACAACCGAACTAAAAAAAGTTTTTTCCCTAACTCTTAATAGTATAATAAAGTTTAAATCGTAAACTTGGGTAAGAAATGTTATAATATTTTTGCATAAAAGGTGGCGGCATAAAATGCGCGGGGTATATGATGGCAAAATATATAGGCAGTATATATCCCTAAGGGGACGAGAATACGCTCTGATTTTTAAACCTCACCACAGTCGCTTTGCGGCCAACTCAAAAAGTTCGTATCGGTGCAAGGGCCGCAACTGTATAAAGCCGGCCGTACTTTAAAAACGGGATATTTCAAGGTCATTTGAAGCGCTTATAAGTTTAGCGGTGTTCCCCTCTCTTTGAATAACAGACCGTCGGTGAGAGGAACAACGACGTTAATGCACTGGAAGGTTGGCGATTTCTCGTCCCCTGGGGGATATATACTGTCTATGATGGCAACTCCCCTAAAATCGGTTGACAGGTAGATAAACCTGAACGACTTGAAATTTAAGGCTTAGATAGCTAGTGGACGATATTAGAGGAACCATCTGCTTAAAGCAAATGATTTTAGGAGAGTCGTCCTCTTATACTCCTTGTTTAGTGAAGCGCCACCTTTTAACCAGAAACATTCCAGGAGCCTCTTTGTGGTTAGCGGAATCCATACCAAGGGCTTGGAATGCTTCACCCAGCCGATTTCCGTCTCAATGTTGGGGACCACTGTTTTACATCATTCTGAAATCATACAGTAATTAAGTTCATCATTTTACGCGATTTATCGACTTCAAAGTCTTTTACCCTAAACTTCTAAGAGTCCCAACACTTTTTGTTCGCTCCTACTTTCCAAGTCAAACTCGGCCCTTCAATAAAACATGTTCAAGGAAATCGCCAAGAAGTAATATTTCCGAAAGCCAGGACCTGAAAATTACTGTTTATTTGAGGCTTGTTTAAACAATGGAAACTTTAACCTGTAAAAAGAACGCCCTGTTTTTTCTAAACTTTATTATGTCAAAAAAAGCTACAAGTGCCTGGTTAAAAGGAAACACTTGTTGCATATAGGGATGCACCGATATGGGTACAGCCGATATAGCGACCGGCCGGTATATCGGATATTCGTTGATGATAATATCAGCCGATATTAACAAAGTTATCTATCATAACAGTAGTATGTATATAATATCATTGTAAAAGACGGTTCAGTGCACTGTCATACCATTTTATTCTAATTTCTCATTAAAAGAAGTTTGCAAGAGCATATCCGAATATGTTTCTTTTCATTTTACTTGAAACATATTTTCTATCAAAAATCGAATATAGTTGTTTTTTATTTGTTTACACTTATAACCCCGTCTTTAAAAAAGGTATGATCTAGCTTCTGAAGTCTGGCGTACGTGGTACGGCCAATAAAATAAAATATTACCATTAGTTAGTTAATCGATAATTTTATTATTTTTAAACGTTTTTCCTGAAAATATTTTCCTATTACCGGTATCGGCCAAAATCAGCTTCGCTTAAGCCGATATTGGCCGATACCGATATTAGAAAAATAGGCTGATATATCGGTGCATCCGTAGTTGCATACCGTACAGGTGAAAAATTCTCATAATTTCAACAAGCACCAAATAAACAGTAACTTGAAGGTCTTGGCTCAATCAAGACGACACAATAAAACCATAGTTGCAAAACGGGAGGTTCTATGCTCGGACCACCCTCTCCCATAGAGTATATGCTGGGATTAGCATTCCAAGTTGGCGATACGGAATACGGATTCCTGCACGTTTAGACAATACTCACTGGCTCACAGCAAATCAGCCGTCCAAAAGGCTCTTCAAATCTCCCTTAAGTATTGCCCAAACACATGATTGTTAACACTTTGTTCCTGTTTAACTCTTAATGTTTGTCAGCTTTCGGTTCGAGTTCGGGTTCCCTCTATAATATTTTTATTCGATAGGCGCTCAAAAAGAAAACAACCACTATCTTTCGGAATCGACCTATTTTTGCACTGACGTAAAGATTGGATTATTAAAAAAATATTTAGGTAAAAGTGAAAACCGCGATAAAAAGAGTAAATATTTTAAACTTAACTAATAAAACGCTGAGGTTAAAGATTAGGTTTCAAAATGTGTGATCATACCATGTTTAAAGTTGCGAAGTAATTTTTTTCAATCGCTCGAGGAAATAACGGGCTGTTAAAACCGGTAAATGGGTCTTCCAAAGGCTTATAATCGTGGAAATCGTAAGACATTAGGTTCACGAAGTCGCAGTATCTGTCAAATTATTAAAATGTATCAAACACATGAAGACCAATAATACCGTAAGCTTATAATTAAGCTTCACATAAGTGTATAAATTCCCTATCTTCTGTACCACACTTTGCTGTTAAACTTCAGACTAATACGATCTCTATGCTTCGCTGTCGTAATGAACATATAAATTTATTTGTTTTAAATTTTTTATCGCTAGAGGCGCTTATCGTTTTGAGCCTAGCTGATTATTATTATTATTATTAGTATGACGTCAACATTACATTATTATTATGGAGTTTTTCCATTCGACCGAATCCAAATGGGCAGAAAATTAAAAGGTCCCATTCATTCGATAAATAGCCTTCCCATTCGATAGAATATTTTTAGATTGGGGCTGTTCTATAGATCTGCCCCAAGATAAAGCAGGACACATGAAATCAAACTTTCATTTTTGTCTATACTAATCAAAAAACAAAAAATATAAAATATTGGTGTAGTAGATCTCGGGAAGAGTTTTAATTAAATATTAAACATTACTATTATATGTACCTCAATTATTTTTCCGCGTTTTAAGCACTTGGAGCACGTGATGCACGTGCCGTTTTTGAGCATTTTCTTTATTTTAAGCCAAGGTAGAGGACTATCGGCAGATATCGTAGGTTTCCTAGGTTTTTGGCTTAAAAATTAGCTTTTGATTATAGTACCTTGGCTGGATTCGTTACGTATATAACAAATAAGTTTTGCATTGCACCTCGGAATTATAAGTAAGAACAATAATCACAACTAATTATCTAAGAATTACTTTCTTGTAAATGAAAAGAGACTTTAAACGGTTTTAAAATTGACAATTTATTTATTTAAAAAATCCAACGTTTCGGAGGAACTGTTCCTCCTTCTTCAGGGATTTTTACAAGTTCCGCCGAAACGTTGGATTTTTTAAATAAATAAATTGTGAATTTTAAAACCGTTTTAAGTCTCTTTTCATTTAGTTTTTCACAATGTGCTTCTCTTCACTTCTACTTTCGTTTACGTTGCAGTAAACCATTCTGGCCTATTACACTATATTAAACCTTATGTAATATACGTTAGGGTAAGTGTTAGCTTTATTTCGGGTAGGTTGTAAGTTCGTTTCGGAAATGTTTACTATAATTTACGATAAGGTACTGTGATATGTTTAGTTAAGTTAGATTAATATCGGGTTGGCTTCTACTAGATGCGTTAGGCTAGGTATTGTCCTTTAGGTAGCGTTATCGACGGCCCACTTGGGTAACTATGAAGAACGGTACGGTGAAGTGAGTGCGTGGCGCCGTTAGGCACCAACACCAAAAGAGACATAATTACCAAAAGTTTGGCAATCCCTGTACTTTCGTATGCTAAAGGTTTAATGAATGCTCGACTCGAGGAGTCGAGATCAACCACATAAAAGACTATTTACTGTCGCCTTTCTTGATCTTTTTTTTAGTCTATGGTATTGTATCGTAAGTAGATGGCGATAGCATCTCCACAGAACGACGACAAATACCCTAACTTTGACCAGTGCTACTTAGTTCCTCCGTTCCTCACTACGAGGCGTTATCTATTGGTTTTAACTTCCTTCCCTCCCCAAGGCATACTTTCCCTTATCCCCTTACAATTTGTATTGCGCTCGTAGCATTCATTATGAAATAGGTCCGATTGACACACTTTTGGTAATTATGTCACTTTTGCCAATACTTAGAATACATTGCATCTTCTAAAAGTCAACCTAACACTAAAGACATAGTATAGGGTATAATTCAAAAACTAGCCTCGTGCTTTCAAAATTGTGACGTCAATCAATAATTCTTGGCTAAAATCCCTCACTTTTAAAGTCTTTTCCTCCTATAAGTCACTCGTTTTCCCCCAAAATAGACTTAATTATTTTCCCGCCCAATAACCCCTATTTCCCCCGCTTTTCCCCGTTAGATGGTGGATTGAAAATAATAATAATAATAATCAGCCAGGCTACTACGCAAGGCAATATATTGCTATAATATAGATCCATAATACTTATAATAGGATAATTTTACAATAGTGTAGTCTATTCACGTATTTCTGCGTCATGTAATCTACTACAACTAAACGTTTCCTTTTTAGTATTACTCCTTAGTACACACCAAAAATGGAACGAACCCAAATTCGGCGTCGGCCGAATCGGATCTCAGTCGAATGTAACTGAAGCATTATTACACGGCCAACTTTGATCACGCGCTGTTCGCGCTACAGCGGCCAAGGCCCAACACATTCGTTGAAATTCCGCGAGCAAGGATTTTCCCCCTATAAACTCTACTATAATGTTTAGGAGGTCAGCGCCACGCTCGGTTTTTATATTGGCTTCAATGTAAAAGCTATTCTAAAAATAATAATCCGCTAGGGGCGCTGCCGTCATACACATCTTTTGCTCATAGGTTTACACAGAAACGTCAACGAATGAGATGGCCGCTGTAGCGTGAGAGATCAAAGTTGGCCGTGATTATTATTAGTGTGACTAACGAGGAGACTACCCGAGGTGATAATCACCGATTTCGTAGAAACTAAGTGGGTGTGTAGTACTTATGGTAATATGAAATTTCACCAAGGGAAAAGTTGCAATGGGCATTAGTTTTGCCATGGCAACTGAAAATGTTTTTGACAACACAGTATGTATATTTTCCCATTGAAAATAACATGGGAATCTGAGCACTTCTAAGGGTCCCCCTGTAAAAAATAATGATAATAATTCTAAATAAAATTGTTAAATTTGATCAAATTCAAACAACTTAATTCTATTTTATTAATTTCGATGAAATTCATTTATTATCCTCGATTCGGCTATTAGTTGGCAAATACAACTTTTTTAATCTTAACATTTCGCTTTTCTCCATTTTTACCGATTCTGATCAATTTTTACATATTTTTATCAAATTGACCAAAATTCATCAAAATATCATAAAATAATATAATTTGTCAATTTTGATCTATTTTGTTTTTGGTTTTGAAATTTTTCACAGGGGGGAGGGACCCTTAGAAGTGCTCAGATTCCCATGTTATTTTCAATGGAAAAATATACATACTGTGTTGTCAAAAACTAATGCCCATTGCAACTTTTCCCTTGGTGAAATTTCATGTTAACATAAGGTCTACATACCCACCTAGTTTCAACCAAATCCTTGATTATCACCTCGGGTAGTCTCCTCGCGTAAGTGACGCACTTCATTACCAAAGTTTAAAAACCAGGTATATCAACTTGAGTGAATTTGCTTTTTGGACGTTTTCCGAAAATACATGGTTATTGATTTTGTACTATTGTAAAATATATTTTACTTAAATTTTATATATTTAGAAATACCCGATTTTGGAAACAAGTAGGGGAAACCACAGTAATAATAGACTTAGTTAATTACGCTGCTAGGGCCAGAGGGTCGTAAGCGACTTCAATGATGGGCGAAGTGGCCGAGACCGCTACGGACAAGAGCAGTCGAGTCTTCAGACTGTCCATTTCGTTCCGCAGCTCTTTCAAGAATTTGGCGAAGTTGCCTTTGTCCTCGATGGGCGAATACCACGACGGGAATTCCCAGTCGATGTCCACGCCATCCAGATCCAGGTTCTTCGCGAATACCAGGATCGAATCTATCAGCCTATGAGAAATCATAAGTGGAAAGTATTGGTTACACTCACAAAGGAGACGACCCGAGGTGTTACACACCGATTTTGTTCAAACTCGGGGGATTGGTAGACCTTCATGTGACTTGAAAAATCCTCAAGGGAATTTATTCAATGGGCAACGGTTTAGCCATGACAACGAAAAATGTTTTTGACAACATAAAATGGAAAGTTTCCCATTGAAAATAACATGGGATTTTCACCGATTTCCACCCTGTGAAACATTTTACAAAATTGAAATAATTTTAAAATACCAAAATTTAAAAAAATTAATAAAAATTGATCCCATTTTGATCAATTTGAACCAAATGGTTGAAAATGAACCGATATGGCTAAAATTGTAAAAATGTGAGAAAAAAATTAAAAAATACAAACATTGAAAAAAAAATTTCAAAAATGATTTCAAATTTAAAAAAAATATAAATTTGAAAAAATATTGATAAAAAACAGTAGTTTCGATCAAAATTCATAGGAATTGACGGAAATTTGTAAGTTGTGTAAAATTGGATTAATGTATAGATAAATTGCGATTTTTTTTTGGTCAAGTTTGATCAAATTGACCAAAATAAATACTTTGTTTTTCAAAAAATCGCAATTTATCTATACATTAATCCAATTTTACACAACTTACAAATTTCCGAAAATTCCTATGAATTTTGATCGAAACTACTGTTTTTTATCGATTTTTTTTCAAATTTATATATTTTTTCAATTTTGAAAAAAAATCATTTTAATCATTTTTGAAATATTTTTTTCAATGTTTGTATTTTTTTATTTTTTTTTCTCACATTTTTACAATTTTAGCCATATCGGTTCATTTTCAACCATTTGGTTCAAATTGATCAAAATGGGATCAATTTTTATTAATTTTTTTAAATTTTGGTATTTTAAAATTATTTCAATTTTGTATAATGTTTCACAGGGTGAAAATCGGTGAAAATCCCATGTTATTTTCAATGGGAAACTTTCCATTTTATGTTGTCAAAAACATTTTTCGTTGCCATGGCAAAACCGTTGCCCATTGAATAAATTCCCTTGAGGATTTTTCAAGTCACATGAAGGTTTACCAATCCCTCGAGTTTGAACAAAATCGGTGTGTAACACCTCGGGTCGTCTCCTACTTACACTATTGCTTTACTATTTGATTACACAAGTTTTACCCTAGTATTCCACTAGTGTAGCTTACGCTTACAACTAGTGTTGCGTGAAAATAAATAATTAAGGCCTATTCTCATGAAGCAACTTTTTTCTAACATTGTTGGTGAGCGTAGTTTTTGACTTTGGTTCGTTCACACGTTCGACCAAAAGTTGTCGGGGTTACGTCCGTTAGCGGACTGAAGAAATTCTTAATCACAAAACTTAAACCTAGATGGAACTCATATGCGTGAAAGTGTATTAAGAAACATCAAAAGTTGTTGAGGTTTCACTACATAGTACGTGAGGGTGTTAGCTTAGAATCTCTAGAGTCTAATATCCTTGGGTACCTGAACGTGGATCTAAGAAGATAATTTCGCCACAAGTGGCGTAACCGAGTTAGGCCCAGCGCTCACTGCTCTTCGTAACGTCTACGTACTACCTTGCACAAGCCTTTGCTTCGTAAACGGAGACAATGCCTTGTGGAAGGCAGGACGGATACGAAACGGAGAGCCAGTGGGCGCCTAGCTTTAGACGCTTTTAAGCAGGCAGCGCCTGATTATTCCAAACAGAGAAAACATAGGACTTCTAGCTCGGTCACGCCACTAGCGGCGAATGTTTCTTATTAGAACCGCATCTATTCTTGGCATAAAATTCTTCCATAATACCTGCGGATTGTCATAACAATAGAGTTTCAGAAAACCCATTTCTAGGCGTTTACACGACCGTCTGCAACGACCAAGAGATTGGTAAAAGTTCGCGTAACCGTATAGAAATGGGTTTGCTAAAGCTCTAATGTCATTCTCCCAAAGTTTAAATAAATAGATTCTTGGAAATATTTTTCTGAATGTAAACTAACATTTTCCTGTAGGCGGCGTTGCTGACCGCTTTGGAAAAGCCGTTTGCGTTGCTTCCTCCACCAATCGTATACATAACTTTTAGATGCGGCTGTTTCTTCTTCAAAGCCACCGTTTCCCGAAATCCTTCAACTTTTTCTGGACTAGCGTCGACGCTATTGTTAACGACAGAAGCGAATCCAACGATGACGTGTGTGCAAACGTCGGGGTCAATCTGGTTCGGCTGCAAATCGACTCCTTTTCCAGCATACGAATAGTAACATACTATTGGTTTATCTCCGTTAACTTTGAAAAATATAGAATGATTAAGCAAAGCGCTCTAGAAGCTTCATTGAAAGCATCGGACCCTCGAAGGGTCATTTCGGCTCCCCTAAAACGAAAAATAATCCTCTTCCGATGCCAATCTGCACTAGCAAATGCGAAAATCACTCTGCCCGTGCCCAAAGTTATCACAAACAGCGGCCGTGTTGGAATAAACAGGATTTGGGTCTACTCTGTTTTAAACATGACCGCTCCTTGTGCACTTGCACAATCGCTGTTACGCCCGATAGGGGAATAGGAATGTGTTTCGCGCTTGGTAGAGAAATTCAGTAGCACCGAAACATCTCACGCTGAGCAAGGCTAAGCTGGTTTCACACTCGACGGAAAATATGCCGAAAAGACGATAATAAAAGCCGAGCTGAAAATTGATTCCCATTCGATATACCGCTAACGTTCAACTTTACGCTGCTTATTTTCCGTCGAGTGTGAAACCAGCTCTTAGACAGCGTTGCCGGTTGTATGATAATTCGTACACATCGATACTTTTGAGGAAAATTTTTTGTACATAAGATAATTTCAAGGCTGTACTATATAGCACTCTAATTTCAATAATTCAGCTTAAGCGTACATTAATGTACTTTATTTTTTAATTTGGCAGTAAACCGGTTATAGCTGTAACTTTTAAAATTGTTTGTTTTTGTTTTAGTCCATTTGGCGAATTCGATTTTAGCGTTATTATATTTTTTTCTAAAAGTGTAAAGTCAATATTCCGACGAAATTGAAATTTAGCGCGTACGATGAATGTTTTCTGATATCGAAACTTTTCTGGTTTTGTTACGATAATTTGATTTGATCGTGATCAGTTAACTTAGCGTATTAATCTTTCGGTTTTTTGAGAAGGAAAATCAAACTTCTAGAGGTTTAATAATTAGTTTGTAAAGAACATTTGTTAAAAAATCAACTTTACCATATTTATTTCCATGAGTGAGCTGATTAACGTCATTTTCCAGATTAACGCGCGCCAAAGCTAAACGAAAAACACAAAATTCAGTGGTTAAGACCGTCAAGATGTGTTCGTGGAGCAGTTAGCGCTTTAATTCCCATTTGAGGAGCCGGGTTCGATCCCAGCTTATGGCTCTGGATGAAAAGTCGGCCCAACTCTTTCCGCGTTGAGTTTTCATTCCGTTCGGTGTTCGTCCGTCTAAATATTGCTTACAAGGTCTTTGACGTAAGTTATACCCAAAGTGTACTATACAGGGTGTTACGGATAAGAGTACCGAAACTTTATATATGCATTCTATGGGTCTCTATGAGTCTAGTACTCTAGTAAACATGGGTCCTAAAGTGCTTCGTTTCAGAGATATGGGCTCCCAAAAAAAATACCCCAAAACACCGGACACAGCCTTAAATCTGGCAACCAATATTCTTCCTTGAACCAAATTGTTTTCATTAAACTATCAATTGTTTTTTATCCGTGGGGCGAGAAACTTTAATAACAAGTGGCAAAAGTTCATTAATGTCCTTTTAGAAGTAAAATGAGTTTGAAGACAAAGCCATTTTAATTTAGTGATACGATTTTAATTATTAAATTTAAAGATATAAATTTCTTGTATTTCTCTTAGCCGTCTATCTACAGACTCAAACGCCAGTCGATCTGACACTTGTCTTTTAGGAATCTACTGCTGGTTGAATCTTTGAGCTTCTAACCCATTTTTCTTGAGCCCGTCCGTGCAATAAGCGTTCCTGGACCAATGTGCCATATTAGCTACAATATTAGACAATTTTAAAGGGGCTCTAAAGTTCGGTGGCAAAAAAAAATTGAGCATGCTTTTCATTCCCCCCAACCTCTCACTCGGCCTTGGCAGAGGCGGGCAGAGTCAACCGTAAATTTCGCACTTTACTGAATTCACACACATTTTGCCACCGAACTTTGGAGCCCCTTTAAAACCATTCCCTTAGAATTTTTATGACATTTATATCTTTAGATTAAATAATTAAAAACGTACCAATAAATTAAAGTGACTTGTTTTGGTCTTCAAACTCATTTTACTTCTAAAAGAACATTAATGAACTTGTTATTAAAGTTTCTCGCCTCACGGATAAAAAACAATTGATAGTTTAAAGAAAACAATTTGGTTCAAGGAAGAATATTGTTTGCCAGATTTAAGGCTGTGTCCGGGTTTTGAGGTAGTTTTTTGGGAGCCCATATCTCTGAAACGAAGCACTTTAGGACCCATGTTTATTAGACATTTTTTACTCATAGAGACCCATAGAATGCATATAGAAAGTTTCGGTACTCTTATCCGTAACACCCTGTATAGTACTCATTTTTCAATAACTCGGCTTGCACGTACGAATATGTACAATATATTATTTAAATTGGCTGATAACCATTTAAAACTGTGACTTTTAAACATAAGTTTTCAATCGGTCGAACTTGAAGTATAAATAAAATTAGTCCACTCATATGACGGCGTCTGGCTCGTGACAGCCGAAAACGTGGCGCCATCCTTAGATTAATCACTGAACTATTAATTAAAATAGCTTTGGATTGTACAAATTTTCGTCTGTTAAATCTTGGACGAATAATTATTGGACTCGAAACCTAAGTAAAATATCCTGTTCCACAATTTGCATCGCCCGTCAGCGCTCCTACCCAGAGAATCGCGGAATATTTCAATCCAAATACAAAACACGTGCGTAAAAATGTCAGATGACCCGCGTTCCGTCGTCTGCTCTGCTGTTTTTAATGGAAGTGAGGCTTTTGGAATTTGAATAGGCTTTAGATTATTCAGTAATAATTCTATTGGAATAAAAATGAAAGGGTAATGATTTAATTAATTTAAATAGAAAGTTCGCTTTAATGTTTTTGCATATATAGTTTGTGTGAAGGTTGAAATTCGTTGAAATAGATTATAAATTTAAAAATGCCTAGTCAAAAGGGAAATAAAGGTGAACGCTTTGACGGCATTGTCACATTGACGAGCTAAGAACGCTAGGCCTATCGTCGTCCGCCAATATTGAGCACGTGTTTAGTATTTGGATAGAAATATTTCCAATATTTGACACTATGGCGCTAAAAGCGGGGCTTGCCTTAAAGCACCAAGCGCGCTATTTGGTTTCGGGTCCAGTAATTATTAGTCCGAGGTTTACTAACAGATGTCATTAGTGTAGTTACAAAATTTAGTCTGCTATGACAGGAATTTACACCAAGTTTAATCATAGGTCTATCATTAGTATAAATAAGTGTGTCAGTTACTCCTAATAATTATTGAACTAGCTATGTGTAGAGTCAAGAACGTATCGAACAAATAAAGTTTATTTGTTCGATATGTTCTTCACACATCACACCACCACATCCCAATTCTATGTTTATTGAATAAACATAGTATTGGGATGTGGTGGTGTGATGTGCTACTTATTTTTCTGGCCCTACCTACTAAACGTTTCGTGGCCCCCTCTGTTGTCTGAAATGGAAAGATAAATGTCTTTTTAAAATTTTAGAATTAATTAATAATATTTCTTAAATTAAACTTTAATTTAAATAATAATTATTGGTAATAATATATGTATATATTACATAAATACAGGGTGTTTCAAAGGGTTATGCAAACATTTTAAGGAGTTGTAGGGGGTGAGTTGAGAAGTATGCCTGTTTTTCCCCGTTTTCCGACGATGAGTTAAAAGAGCGCCAGAGAGCTTCAAAGTGGGGCCTACTAGCCCCTGGAAGTAGGCTGCAACAAGCGCAAAACCATGCAGCAGGGACTTTAAATACTGCTTAAGTTTACCTTTTTACACTGATTACCTCGATTTGTGTCTTAACTTGTACCTTGAAGGCCTATCGGCCAAAGTACCGCGTATCGGTTTAACTTAATAAATAAATATATTTTAGTTTCCCCAAACGTTGATGGTCTTTTTTACCTCTTCAACCGTGTTCATTGTGTACAAAGTCTTTTTTTACATTCACACGAACCCAAACACTAAATGTTCGCATTTCCCTGCTGCTTGGTTTTGGGCTTGTTGCCGCCTACTTCCAGGGCTAGTAGGCCACACTTTGAAGCTCTCTGGCGCTCTTTTAACTCATCAACTCCTTAAAATATTTGCATAACCTTTTGAAACACCCTGTTTATTATTTACATACTAAATATTAAAAATAAGAAATTTCAATTATATTTATAGTTATAATTTTAAAAAAATATAATAAAATAAAAAATAAATAAATAAATAAAAAATTAAATACTATGTGAATATAGATTTTTAGTAATATTATTGACCCACAGATGGCGTCTACGACATATTACTCAATTAAGCACCAATCAAAAAATTCGAAAAACCGGGTGCCATGGAAACGAGAGGATATCGGTTTGATACATTTTAGTTGCTTCGATACGTCCTACACCACTAAAAGGCTCCCTGGGAAGAGAGGGCAAACAACGCGAAATAGAACCTAATGAAGTCCACCAAAAGCGTGCAGTGAACCTAGAAATGGCTCTAGTAAATATTTAACACGCCGAAGAGGGAACTGACACACTTATATGAAATATAATAATAAACTTATGGTTCTACGCCCATGGAGACTGAATTCAATGACCTTTCAAAATGACTTACCATTTAAAAAACCCAAAGCAGCAAAAGAAGCCAGAATAATCAGTATTTGCTGGAGCATTTTGTAGGTTTTATCTTGTTAAGAAACGAACTATTGTATTAACATTAAAACTGAATCATTTCACTATCAGTTGCTCTTTGGAGAACTTACAAATTTCAATTCAGAAGCGACCAATGAAAAAGAAAATTAAACGTTGTTACCAGAGAAAATCGCGTCTTTGACTCGGCTAGCCTTGGAATTGTTTTATCTCATCGGTTTAGAGATAATTTTGCGAACCGAAATTTATCGGAATCAGAATGTTGTTATACGAACACGTCAGTACTTGTACAGTGTAGGAACACCAGAAGTATATGATATTTCTGTTACGTTATATTTTTATGGGGATACTAAGGTGTCCTGTTTATTCATAAATTCAATTTCTTTAAAAGGTAAATTGCTTTGTAAATTGAAGGCACAGTTAAGCGTTATTTTCTCATTAAAATCTAAAAGAATATTTATTTTTCACATATAGTTTGAAAAATAATATCTTTATTTCTACTTTGACCACGCGCAGCGGTCGAATTTTGTCACGGCTCGACTGGGAGGGAAGGAAAAATGTAACCAGTGTTCGCTTCAATCGCGTCGGAAGCATTTAGTTGGGAATAAAATAAATAGAGGTACAGATAAATCTGGTGATCACGGGACAATTCTCGTCCAATAAGGAGACTTTATCATCTTTATCATTCTACCGTGGCGACATCTTTCATTAGTGACGACAGTTACTCCTTATAGAAATTACCCTCGCTCCTGGTTCACGCGACAGAAGATAGATGTCACCACGGCCTAATGATAAAGTTGATAAAGTTTCCTTATTGGACAAGAATGGTCCCGCGTGACCATGGGAACAGAAATCGTAGTTGTAATTCTAGCAGTACTATTCCCAATTCAATGGTCGGAAGACGTCAGATTTAGGGAGCCAATTAGATGCCGGTAAGATTTAATTTAATTTAGGGGGAAGGAGCTTCCTTTTCGAGCGTGAGGGGGATTGGTAGCAGAGCTAAACTCGTCTCGACATTAAGTCATTACAAATAAATACATCCTAGGTTTGTTTTTACTAGAGACTTACAAGATATCTTGGCTGCGTTCAGTAATACCATAAGTGTTACACTTCCTATTCTTCACATGCAAAGGTTTTCCTGAGAGCTATTCACAAGACAGACTGCATTACGGGCTTCGTTGCCGTTTTGCGTCCGCTTGTTAACGCGTCACACGTAGCCTTTGACAGAGCCTCGCTAGGGGGAGATTTTCTTCTGGTGATGAATTATTTAAATTAATCGTCCTTCCAGGAAATCGTCAATAAGTAATATTTGTGAGAGCCAGGACCCGCAAGGTATTGTTTATATAGTGCTTATAGAAATAAGGGTAACTTTTCACCTGTAAACAGAACGTCATGTTTTTGTTAAGCCTTAATATGTCAAAAAAGGTAACTGGTTAAAAGGGAACACCATGAGGAACGCTTGTTGCTGCCGTCTAGGAGCAACAAACACAATACCCCACACAAGGAGAACGCAACCCGTCAAAAGTCGTGAAATTTTCTTGTGTACGTTTTGCATTGGCTAGACGCTTTAGCGCCTGCTGCCGTCGGAAGGGGAAAATTCAGAAATTGTCTTCCCCCCCCCCGCCCGTAAAACGTTCAGCGTAAAGGCTCGTGACGCTCGTCCAATGAAATTCGTACACAACCCTTCGTTAGCGTGTTTAAAGGCTAGCTGCGTTCTCCTTGTGTTTGTTGCTCCTAGCTGCCGTGAAGGTGAAAAATGTCCTATACTAAAAACACGCTGAAACTAAGATGTCAAGATTTAGACCGTAAAATACATCATGTTAGATCTAATGGCATATCAGGAAAATTGCAATTAATGGTCTATATGAACACTTCTGTCGTAAAAAAGGGTATTTTTGAAAGTGATATAGAAATTAAAAGTTAAAGAGCTGAAGAAACACTACGCGAAAAAGCATGAAATACTTGGAAAGAACCCTATCCGACGAGAATATTACGATCGTAAGACGTAATAGGTGAGAAAAGGGAAGTATTAAAGTCGATGGGATACATTATTTGGAAAACCACGTTGAATATCTATTAAAAATGTTTAGTAATTTTAAAAATCGCGCGGAAATCTTTGTAGTCTGCAAATATTTATCCCTTCTTGTTACGCCATCTATTAACGGCCACCAGAACCAATATATTTTTCAAATCGCAATAACGAACTGTAAAAATTACTACTATTTGCATTATTTTCCAAATTTAATTGTAAAGCGAGATGACACTTCATATATTACTTCGAGAAACATTATAGCGTATGAATGTAGTTTCATTAAATCTTATTACGAATAAAAATTATATAAATATTCTTAATTATATTTTCTAGGCCCTTAGGCAATGCCATTTACTGTACGGTGTGCGGTTGAGGGTTGTGAGAGCAATAGTGATGAAAAAGATGACACTTTTAGTTTTCATATCTTCCCCAAAAACGAGACCCTACGAAGGAAATGGATTTTAGCAACTAATAAGCCTAAGAAATGGCAACCGAATAAAGTTTCTGTGATATGTTCGAAACATTTCCGACATCAAGATAAAAGAAAAAGTTTCAAACGATCAACTTTAGTACGAGGTGCAATTCCGGAGGGAGGGGAAAGTAGTGACATAAATGATTTCTCACAGAACGGAGTTGAAGCTGAGCCTGTTTACTGCAAAAGCAAATTTATTCAAGTCTACATTAGAGCTTCGATACATAATGTGAAAACGCAAGCTAAAATTACTAGATTCAGCAAAAGGAGCACTAGTAAATAATACAATTTTATTCGGTAATTTTTAGAGAGCTACTTTAAATTTCACATGGTTTTATTTTTACAGAATGCCAAACAGTACTCTCGCGAAATGTTGAAACACAGACTGATATAAGAGATCTTTTGCTAATGTCACCCGATAATATTTGTAAAGTAGACAGTCCTAGTTATGAATTAAGAAAGAGACGCAAAAAACGGTTTAAATATTTTTGACGAATGAAGGGTAATAATATTTGAAAGATTGGATTTTAAATAAAAATTAATTTGTTGGTCTGTACTTCACACTACTTTCGGAATTTAAAGAAATTCACCTTTTAAAGAAAATTAATTTATGAATAAACAGGACACCTTAATATTCCATGAAATATATCATTTCAAACAGAAGTATTCATCTTCCTATACTCATTCCATTTGGCCTAAAATATGTACCTTCGTCAGTTCCCGCTGATTTTTCAAATATGTTTTGGAAGGAAATGAAAAGCGGGGCAAAACTGGCTTTCTATAACTATTACATCCGGATAATTTTTTTAAATCAGTAACTATCCCTACCAGTTAAAGCTTTCATTGTTAAGCACAGATGCGCAGTAATATACAAATAAATTTTAAGCCATGATGCTGTGTACATATCTGCGGTTTGTAAGACACGATTTACATACTCATGCAAATTAACACACAAAAATTAAGTATTTTAGTAGCTAAGTAAACAGGTGTTTAGTATCCAAAAATTGTTAAAATGTAGGGAATAAATAATATAAAGATTATGCGTATTTCCTACATATATTTAGAGTAACCATGGACTAATTAGTCCATGGAGAAACAGACGTTTCTGTTCTATAATAATATAAATTTTATATTCAACTTAATGGGCCCACCATTATTATTGAATAACATTTCCCTATGGTCAAATAACATTGGTAATGTTACCCTTTGTAGAGCTAAATGTTAACGAATTTTAATTAAATATGTAACTTATTTTATAAATGTTTTAAATAAAAGGTAAAAAATAATCTATTTTTATTAGCAATTGTGACGGAATATTAAAACAGATATTGTAGCAGTCGCCGTTTTATTTTTCAAAAGTCAAAACCAAAGCGGCAGTGCCAAATATAAGCAGTAAATTTTCTGTATCATTGTGGTAAATGAATAGACGCTTCAATCAAATTCAAATATCGCTACATAGACTGGACACTCAATGCATTAAAAAGGTTGGAAATTTTTACCCCCTGCGCTACGTAGTGTCTAAGCAAAAAACTAAAAATCCTGATATCTATCGTTCAGTTTGTGAACTAAAAGGCGGCTATTAATTTGAATTTGATGGAAAGCATCCAGCTGTAAACTTTGACAATTCTATTAAACAAAGCAGAATTTGTGTTATAGGCCTAAGTTATCTAAGCCAAAAAATTCACACATTTTTTTCAAGGAATAGAAACATTTATTTATTTATTGTAATCTACTCAAAAATTTTAAATTGTATAATTTAATAAAACAGGAGATAGAAATAACAGCGCGTGAACGTTTTTCTCAAAATGGTTTCCCCAAAGATTTTCTAATAAACCCTTTGCGCAATCGTAATCATTGAAAATGTTTATTAGAGAATAGCGCTGCCAGCAGTAGGCACAAGTATACTAGGCACGTGCCTACGTTGAAAATATTTGTGCCTACTTCGGGGGCCTCCATTTTTTTAAGAAAATATAATTTTATAATATTTGTTTTCCGGTTACAACTTAAGATTGTAACAGAGAGATGTTGGGGAGAAAGGCTGCACTTAAGGTGTAGAATTATTTCGCGAAACCATTTGTTGTTGCCCCCTATTGAGAACTGTTATTGAAAGAAAATCCACCAAAAGATCTTTCGACAGAGGCTGGTGGGAATTCAGTATAATTCATTCCTCTTTATGATTGACTTATCTAGCACTATATAGCAAAATATCTTTTTTTTTCTGGGAATTGTTAGTGACCACCGAAATTTTCCGCCACGCTGACGACGTTTGGCACCTGTTAACAGGGAAAATGTGGGATAGTGGGAGGGGGGAAAGATAATCCTGCAATGGTCATGGAGAGCAAAGGTGAATTTCTCAGAATTCCGACGAACGGCCAATAACTGTTCGGGGGTAGAGGGCGAACGCTCAGAACGGGTTGTACATACTGGTTTTGGATTGCAACATGGAACGACAGTGGCTTACTTGACTCGTCGGACCTCTATCATAGAATTCTCAAGTCTTCATTTCGTTTTTTTCATGAGAAAGGAACAGTTCTCTATTTAAAATCTCTCAGTCAGTAGTTAGTGTAATTTTTCAAACAGCCTTTTTTAAGGTTATTAGTATTTACTCTTTTCAAAAAGCCTTTTTCAAGGCTATCAGTAGATACTTATTTAACAGCCTTTTAAAGGTTATTAGTATTTACGCTTTTCAAACAGCCTTTTAAAGACTATTAGTATTAAATCTTTTCAAAAAATATTTTCAAGGCTATTAGTAGATCATACTTTTTTCAACAGCTTTTTTCAAACTCAAAGCTATTGGCTAATTTTAAAAATTTATTTGTATTTTTATCGAACACGGGTATTTGAAGTGATTCAAATGAACACCAGAAAGTTTATACCCAGGCTCAAAAACCCCAACAACGGAAGAGAGAAGATAACTTAGTTCGTAATCAGAAAGACGCGATGGAACGTTTTCTGCAATCGTCGGTCAAAATAAAGAACAACGATTCCGATATCATGAAAGTTCAAAATAGCGTTGAAGTTATACCAAACGACAGTATGGCTAAGGAAATCTATCCAACTGCTGGCGAGATTTCGGAAATACCAATTAATATCGAGCCTAATGTTACAGATTTAGTTGAAAACCCCAAAAGCAACTTTGACATTGAAAAGGCAGAAATCCCCAACGACTCGTTTAATTTATCTACATGTATTAGACCGTTCAACATTTTATATATTAGTTTGGATAAAGATTGTTTGCCCGTTCAACTTCTTCCTTTCCCAAAACTTTGATTGGTGGTAAAAATCGAGGCTTTAATTCCTTGTGGTACGCCAAGTACCCAATGCTTGAGTACTCTGTAGCGAAAGATAAAGTTTATTGTTTTTGTTGCCGGCATTTTATCAGCGGCAGTAATAGAGCTTTTTTTATGTATATATGGATTGGAAAACTATGGCCAAAAAATTCGAAGAACATTTTACTTCGTCTAAATTGTTGCACCAACAATCCTACAAAAAGCACCTAGACTATTTGGATTAGAAATCCCGCGGCACAATAGCGTCTCAGGTTAATGACCACCATAAACTGGACGTTATTCGAAATAGAGAGGTGTTAGCTACTCACGTGGACATTGTTTTATTACGCGCCCAACAAGATCTCGCGCTTCGGGGACATAGGTCAGGCGACAAAAATGAAAATAGAGGGAATCTCGTTGAAATTTTAAAACTATTGAAAATGAAATGTCCTGATTTAAGGACCAAGTGCGAGAGTATGCCAAATAATGCCAAATATATGCATAGTACCATTCAAAACGAATTAATTAATATTAGTGCTAGTTTAGCAAGGAAAACCATTGTCCAAGTAGTTAATGAATCCGGTGGCTTTTACTCTGTTATTGCGGATGAAATTCGTGATAATGCAGATGTAGAGCAATTAAGTGTTTGCATTCGGTATACTATAAATGTAATAGGCGTCGTATAGAGATTTTTAGGGTACACAGATTTTCATAAGTTTGATTCTGAAAACATCAGCTTAGCTATTGTAAACCTTCTAACGCAAAGTGGTTTACTAATTGGAAATTGCGTTGCAGAAACATACGATGGGGCTAGTGTAATGGGCGGACACGTATCAGGTGTTAGAATTAGAATAGAAGGGGCAGTATAGGTGGTAACTGTCCGTACATGCACTGCTACGCTCATCAGTTAAATCTCGTTTTGGTTAATTGCTGCTCTAATATATTGGCAGTGAGGGAATTGCTTGGTTTAGTTCAAGCAATCTACAATTTCCAAAGCAATTCGGTTATTAGAAGCCAATGTTTTGAGGAATCCCAGGAAGAGTTGGGCTATGACGTCGTCCTTAAAATGCCTCAAAGTTGCGATACAAGATGGTGGAGTAAAAAGAAAGGAATTCATTATTTTAGAAATAGGTTCAATTCTGTTGTTTTAGCATTAGAAAATTTGGTTGAGAAAGGTAAACCTGAGGAAGCAGCTGAATGTCGAGGATATATTTCTCAATTACAGAATTTTAACAACTTAATTTTGATTGTTGCGTTAGATGAAGTTGTAGGTGTTACAATTTCGCTGTCGGAATACTTACAAAGTTTGAAAGTTGTTTATACGGAAGCCGTTGCCATTTGCACAGCTACTGTAACTACCTTAGAGGAAATTTATAGGAGCTCTGCACGCTGCGACTCAATTTGGGAAGAAGCTTCGAAGTTGGTGGAGTCCGTTTTTATCACGGTACCGGATCGCAACAGTGAACTTGTAGCTTTAAGAAAATGAAAAATAATCCCCAACAAAAGGCTAAAACATAGTATAATCACATGCACGACGGGAAGTAGAGAATCGGAAGCAAATACCATAAACAATCAGTTGAGATGCACCTATTACGAATTAATCGATAAATTTCTATCGGAAATGAAAACTTGACTACTGGAAAACAGTGGGTTTTTAAAGAATGTAATGGCTTCTGATGCCGAGTCAGAAAACTTTCTGAACGAAAATGACGTCTTAGCTCATTGCCAAACATACAGCCGGTTTAAAAAAAATCCTGGCGGCGCTACTGTAGATAGGCATAGAAATGCGGGCCTTTCGTCAGGCCCATCTTCGCTCAAACCACAACATCAAAAACGAACTGGTCATCTCCACTCGAGCTAGTTTTCCATGGTGAAAAGATTTGAGCCCCATCTTCGCTCAAACCACAACATCAAAAACGAACTGGTCATCTCCACTCGAGCTAGTTTTCCATGGTGAAAAGATTTGAGCCCCATCTTCGCTCAAACCACAACATCAAAAACGAACTGGTCATCTCCACTCGAGCTAGTTTTCCATGGTGAAAAGATTTGAGCCCCATCTTCGCTCAAACCACAACATCAAAAACGAACTGGTCATCTCCACTCGAGCTAGTTTTCCATGGTGAAAAGATTTGAGCCCCATCTTCGCTCAAACCACAACATCAAAAACGAACTGGTCATCTCCACTCGAGCTAGTTTTCCATGGTGAAAAGATTTGAGCCCCATCTTCGCTCAAACCACAACATCAAAAACGAACTGGTCATCTCCACTCGAGCTAGTTTTCCATGGTGAAAAGATTTGAGCCCCATCTTCGCTCAAACCACAACATCAAAAACGAACTGGTCATCTCCACTCGAGCTAGTTTTCCATGGTGAAAAGATTTGAGCCCCATCTTCGCTCAAACCACAACATCAAAAACGAACTGGTCATCTCCACTCGAGCTAGTTTTCCATGGTGAAAAGATTTGAGCCCCATCTTCGCTCAAACCACAACATCAAAAACGAACTGGTCATCTCCACTCGAGCTAGTTTTCCATGGTGAAAAGATTTGAGCCCCATCTTCGCTCAAACCACAACATCAAAAACGAACTGGTCATCTCCACTCGAGCTAGTTTTCCATGGTGAAAAGATTTGAGCCCCATCTTCGCTCAAACCACAACATCAAAAACGAACTGGTCATCTCCACTCGAGCTAGTTTTCCATGGTGAAAAGATTTGAGTCCCATCTTCGCTCAAACCACAACATCAAAAACGAACTGGTCATCTCCACTCGAGCTAGTTTTCCATGGTGAAAAGATTTGAGCCCCATCTTCGCTCAAACCACAACATCAAAAACGAACTGGTCATCTCCACTCGAGCTAGTTTTCCATGGTGAAAAGATTTGAGCCCCATCTTCGCTCAAACCACAACATCAAAAACGAACTGGTCATCTCCACTCGAGCTAGTTTTCCATGGTGAAAAGATTTGAGCCCCATCTTCGCTCAAACCACAACATCAAAAACGAACTGGTCATCTCCACTCGAGCTAGTTTTCCATGGTGAAAAGATTTGAGCCCCATCTTCGCTCAAACCATTACGTAGCGAGAAGCATTCCAGGGCGTCTCCGCTCCTGACCATCTCCACTTGAGCTAGTATTTCACGATGAGAAGATTTTACGTCCTTTCCAAGTTATTTCTCCACTTTCTTCTTTCCGACATCAGTCTTCTTCTTCGGCGTTCCCACTCTTTCTTTTGCCGGACTTCCTGGTGGCTGCCTGTTCTTCAGCCGTTGTAATGTAGTCAGGATCTTGACACTTCTTATCTCTCGGGACTCGCGGGTCAATGACCTCCAGTAGGATGCAATCTAAATAAAATTACTTTAGTTTCGGTAACATTACCTCGGCCCACGGTTTTTCATCCTTTTCAATTTGTTCCACATGAAGCTCGGTATCTTCGTCTACAAACGGAACAAAGTAGCACTTCTGTTTGCCGGTGATAATCAACTGGCCTTGAACCTCAAAACTGGCCTTGAACCTGAAAATAATAATCATGGTTTGTTTATAGTTTTAAATTACCGTTGACGATTTGCAGGCAAAAGTTTTTATTTTGCCGGGCGTGTTCAAAATTAAAAATAATAATAATAATCAGCTAGGCTAATACCCAAAGCACCACCTTAGGCCTAAGTCATAAAGCGACTTTTGAAGCCTTTAATTCAGGTGGCTGGGTTACAATGCGTAGGAGGTTGGTGGCAAGCCCTGCATGCCACGCGATTGAGCCAACAGCTCCCTACACTAACTATTACCGTTAACCTCAACAAGTTTTTATGCAGGTTTTGCCGTTTATTTTCTTTCCCAACGGAGGGCGCCGTTTTGATTTCCACTATGGCATTTTCCGCATCCAAAACTCCATCGGCGCTAGCTCCCAAAAATTCGTGCTGCAAATCTATAAAAAGGTCGCTATTTCGAGCTTCTTTGTTGAACTCTATTTCGAATCGGTGAAGCGCTACTGATTCATTTTTCTTCCCATATTCCGTACTAGCGGTGCTAAACGGCATTTTGTAAAGAAGTTGTTTCACCAGAGCGTGGCAGGACGTTGTAAGCAATCTTTTGACAACCTTCCCGAAATTAGACGCTGTGAGTCGGTGATGTTTGTTGCCATCGTAAATCGGATTACCGTGTTGACCACGTGACTGATTTTCGATATTGTCTCTCTGTTCTAAGGAGACCTGTAGGCTTTTCAAACGGAGGCTGTTCGGTGAGAGGTCCGTAGTTGGTGTTGATCGGTGGAAGCTTCGATGTTGTTCGAATTACTTTCTGAGCGGGTTTCGCGAACAAGCGCTTCGAAGTTGCTCGCGCCATTTCTCCAGGTTGAACTTGAGACTGCTGGAATCTCTTGTCAATTTCTCAGAGTAACCAGTCAAAAGCTTCAGCAGATAGTCTGAATTCTTTAACTTCTCTTTCGGAGCAAAGGGTGGATCTCAAGAGAGCTCTGAATAGGAATGTAACCTTGTCATTGGCTTGAACCCTCACTCAGTCTGTCTTTGCCTTGCACAATAACCAACTTCTTGACTAATTCTTCTACACCTTCGATAACTTTCAAGAGACTGAGATCCATGGGTGCTCTTAGATTAATGTGGAAAGTCTTTTGGGCAACTCACTAAGAGTGCTCGCACTGCCTTTCATTTTGAATGTAAAATTTGAACTTCAGTTCAAATCTTTTATTTGATGGTTTGATTGTTGGTAAATTCTGAAACTCAACAGCGACTCAGTTTAAACCATCTTCATAATAACGGAACTGAATAACTTCGCCTGTACCATTTCTGACTGTTCCATCATACGTAGCCATAACACTCTCTATAGCCTTTATTAAACTACGTTGGATTTAACCTTTTAAAGTACATAGAACTCCATCTTTAAATGACCACCATTTTTAAAAGCTACTGAATAGAGACGTCCATCATGCTTTTTCGATCATCACTTAGCATCAAATATCGGCCCTTAAAGCTTCATCTGGTACCTGTAATATTCTTTGGTTTTGATTAAAAGAACATTAGACCCATTGAAATTGAGAAAAACATTTAATACCACGTAACTAAAACCTTTACAAAAGATATCCCGTACCGCGCCTTAATATGAACGTCTACTCTAGCTTGAGCTACATAACAGGGTTAGACATAGGGAATAAACAGTTACTATTTTATTACAATAGGGGTAGAAATCAATACGAAAAGGTTACACGACGTTACAGTACCGATCAGCCGAGTTTTCACTGCTGGCTCATAAAGTAACGAGGAACTTTCTGACACCATAATATAAGGTTTAATATAGCTACAAGGAGATCAGCCAACAAATAGTTTAAGAAGTCTTTATTTACACGTTGAATGTGTCGTAGGTGTTGTTACAGCGGTATAATATAATATAATAATATAATAATCAGCTAGGCTAATACCCAAGGCACCACCTAAGGCCTAAGTCATCAAGCGACTTTTGAAGCCATTAATTCAGGTGGCCGGGTTACAATGCGTAGGAGGGTGGTGGCAAGCCCTGCATGCCACGAGATCGAGCCAACAGCTCCCTACACTAACTATTACCGTTAACCTCGACAAGTTGTTATGGAAGGGGAAACCGAAGAACTCGGGGGAAAACCCCTTAAACCAGTGGGGAGAGAACTTGCAAACTCAACGCAGAAGGAGTTATTCCGAGTTTTCACCCAGTGCCACAAGCTGGGATCGAACCCGGCTCCTCTTGCTGCGAGGCGAAAGTGCTAACCACTCCGCCACCCCACCTAGTAGGGTGGGGGGTTACACAAACTAGAGAAATTCGAAAAACATTTTTACACGTTTTGACTAGTAAGTAGCGCACCATGATATCCGCACCGGGTGACATCCATGCTGGCTACGTCACTGCGATAGCTACCAGCTTAGACCATTGTGAAAAATTGAGCAACTCTGAATAGAACTTCATCAAGGAAACAAAATCATTACGAAATGTTCCTTAAATACAACAGTATATCCAAATATCCCAATAGTTGTGATTCATTTTGGCTTTCTCGGAGCTTGGCGATCCCAATATTTGTTTTATATATATATTTGTACCCCCTGTGCCCGTCTGACTACGCCACTGTAACATACCGAAGTTAATTTGAGTTAACACTAATTTTTTTATCGACCCATAAATTGTCGCTAAAAACCTATTGATTTTTTTATATCACTTAAAAACTGAATTTTAGTAAAATATAACTTATGCTTTTCTTTCATTAATTTTTTATTAGATATATAGAAATGTATACATTATAAAAAACGTGCATGCCAACCAGCAGCTCTTAATTAAAATATCTTTAAATTTCTGGAATACGACTAGATGCATTCATTTCCTGAAAAATAAAATATCTATAACAAATATGTTGCATTAAACACTTTGGTAAGTAAGGATAAGCATTGTATTTAGCAATGAAATCTAATACGACCTTAGGGAATCGAGCAAAGTACAGAATTTTCGTCAGACTTTGGACAAAAATATTAGGTACTATCACCTGATTGAGTGATTGTAAATACATTCCTAACATAATAAAACATTCTCCCAACACTATATTCACAACGATAGTCTGTTTAGCTAATGCCTATATAACTAATTACGTGTCGAAGGACTCAGGGGAAACGGATAAACTAACCTCCAGAATTTTCATTAATCATAAAAAATTCGATTAATTGTCTATTTATGGATATTATTCGTGACCATTATACGATTTAATATGCAACAAATAAGTTTTACTCGGAAAATTTTCGGGTATTAAAGAAATAAACCGAAAATTTCTTTTCCGAAGGCCGAGCCCTACTCCGAGTGCCGTTATTAGTCTATGGAAATGACAGGTAACGGTGCTCTAGAATTGAATATTGGGTTGTTATGTTACGCCCAATAGTGTCAGCTAGGAGCAACAAACACAAGGAGAACGCAGCTAGCCTTAAACACGCTAACGCAGTGTTGTGTACAAATTTCATTGGGTGAGCTGAACGTTTTACGGAAAGGGGGGAAGACAATTTCCGAATTTTCCCCTTCCGACGAAAATCAGTTGTGGTCTAGCCGGGAGCCAAGCCCCCTTGAGCCAAGCCAAGGCTAGAAGCGCTGATCTTTTTAGTGTGTCGTCAATTTTTTGTCACTCCTCACATTTGGAAATATACAAGGTGTTTCAAAAGGTTAAAATTTTAAGAAATTGTATAGGTTGAGTTGAGAAGTATGCCTGTTTTTTTCCCCATTTTCCTACGATGAGTTCAAAGATCGCCAGAGAGCTTCAAAGTGTGGCCTACTAGCCCCTCGAAGTAGGGTGCAACAAGCGCAATTTCGGCTAACTGAGACCCTTACGGAACATAATTATAGAATAGGTCTTTGCACGTTTTCAGTGGCGTACTGAGGGGTCGTGGCGCCCGGTTCAAAATTTTGATGTGGTGCCCCGATGTATGTCATTTAATTATTTCCCGCGCGATATCTGGGAAAATACTGGATTACGATTAGCTAGACCTGTTATCACGAGGTACAGAATTGGCGGGGCTACTGGATTTTCTAAGCGACCTTTAGGAACATTTTAATGTAAGCAACGTGTATAGTTGGGATAATTTTGGGTCTTTTGGCGGCCCTACAGAAGACATCCAGAGTGGCGCCCGGTTCAACATGCCCCCTCTGCCCCCCTATAGGTACGCTTCTGCACGTTTTCATTTAATACCTTTGGCCAATGTAACAAGAATGATTTACACGGACACATGTGGATTTTCTTTGTTGAATTGGCATTCCACCGAACCAGCGATGCAGGTGCTACGAAAAAAAACCAGGTGAAACTGTCAATTACTCACTCTTGAACGAGTTAGCAACAGCCCTGACGTTTCGGCTCCCCTAAAGCGTGCGGAACCTTATTCCAGCGTTGCCAGGCGTACCATAATTATCGTACACTTCAATAATTTTACTTCGAAATCTTGGTCTTACCATAATTTTAGCCGTGTACCATATGGTACGCTTTTAAGCAATAATTTCCTTAAGTTGTACCATATTTTCAATAATTTTTACTTAAATCGAATATTATGATTTTAATTCATGTTCAGCTGCATACAAACAAAATGGCCTGGAGCTGTAACTCATAACTAAAGTTACTAAACTCAGTTTGCGGCAATTTGACAGTTCTGTTCTACTTCTACTCAGCTCCAGCACGATAGCGCCATCTCTTACTTTTTCCCCGAAACACAAAACCACCGACTTCCGCCTTAATATCTCTTAATTGGGTGGTTTTGACTGATGTTTCATAAAGAAAATAATATTAAAATTTTAAATAACTACAAGTTGTTTGAATACGGCCTATAAGAGGAAATGCAATAATTTTTCCAAGAATTCAATAATTTTCGATCAGGGGTGTAATAATTTTCAGTTTTTGACCTGGCAACGCTGCCTTATTCCCATTTTTATGGTGAAAGGACAGTAGGAGAGTCTATTCCAACTACCTCATACAAATTGCTAAATTCGACCACGTTTTCCTTTCTCGCGGCGTTTCTCACTGCTCAGTAGATGATCATTCCTTAAAACCATTCTACTAAACAACTCACGACGTAAACTTGGAAAAATTTAATAATAATATCAAGCGACTTTTAATGCCATTAATCCAGGTGGCCGGGTTACAATGCGTAGGAGGGTGGTGGCAAGCCCTTCATGCCAACACTCACTATTACCGTAAGATCAACAATTAAGTTTTTAAGGAGAGTTCGGGGGAAAACCCCTTTAACTTTCAAACTCAAGAGGGAAGAGGTTATACCGAGTTTTCCCCCAGGGCCACAAGCGGGGATCAAACCCGGCTCCTCTTGCTAACCAATCTGCCACGCCACTAATAAATCTGTTACATGGTAAGCTACAGAAATCAGTAGTTGAGAGCCAACAAGCAGAAGCGAATGTAACAGCTGGAAGTAAAACAGACATTTTCCTATAAATATTTAGTGTTCAATCTATCGCTTTATTGGTTTTTCACGCTAAAAGTTTAGTTAATTTTAACAATAGAATTGTCATAGCTGCGCTCTTCTCTCGCTCAATCTATTCCTCAGTTAAGCGCTCATCTCTAAGAGGTCCCCTCACCTTCGAGCGGAAAGAGACACTGCTTTTTCTGCTCATTCAACCATACCTAAATTTGATTTCTCGGACACCTCGCTGAGTAATAGGTTTTTACACAGTATAAAGGCAGCCTCACTCTTCTCTTAATTATTTCAGAGTTACCACTCGATCTGACTCCAAATGCTGTGACCAGGGCTGGACATAAGAATGACTAGTGAGCCTCCTACCTTTATTTTTTTTTAATAGTCACTGACTAGTGGGTGTAAAAATGGGGGTATAAAAACAATAAGGACCGCCAACATTTTCCTTTACCCGTCAGAATTAAAATAGGAGTTTATTCTCACTTGAGCTACATGATGTGATTTTTAATATAAAATGGGATTGATGAAAGATGAATTTATGATACGCCATATTTGCCATTATTTATTTATATTTTGTTAAATTTTTCACTAGTCAAATTGACTAGTGAGCCCCCAGAATTCGATTAATTTTAGTAGTCAGAGCATTTATATTAGTAGTCAAATGCCGTGGCTAGTGCCTTATGTCCAACCCTGGCTGTGACCCTCTCTAAAATGAGCAGAGCTTGCCCACCACTGGCAACACCCTACTTTTGCATCTGTTTCTTGAAATATAAATAATAGCATTGTTTTAAGCTGTGAGGAGACTTAGCAATTTCTGAACATAACCGATCCTTGAAATTCTTTCTGTTATGCCTATTTTCCCCATTCCGGGACGTGGAAGGGAACTTCTGAGAAACCGAAACTTCCCGGTCTTAATTAGTAGAAGGTCCACTTCTTAATAGTGTCAACAAAACATTGAACAAGCAAACTTACCAATTGATAACGTAAGTTTTATGTTTGAGTTCTTCGATATTACTGTACTCCTCCTTGGTTAGAAAACAACCGCCAGGCAGAAATACTAACACCGTAAAATACACACGAGATTTGTTATTCCATGTACATTGTGTCCTTAAGCACCCACCCCTTCCCAGTTATTTCAGAAACAGAGGTACCGCGATTAGAGGCCAATTTGTAAATAACCGAGTCTTACCAGATGGCGTTAGCAGTTTGAAACGTTGAAATTATAAATTTTTGTTGGTTTTAAGATCACACATATAATTTTTTATGCGTTTCTTATTTTTGTTGAGTTTAATGTTTTCACTTATCAGTAAATATTTATTCTCTTCGTATCAAAATGTTTAAATTGGCACCATCTGGGAGAAATGGAAGCAGTAAAATCGAGCTTCTAGGGGCTTTGCTTCCCTGTAAGCAATTTGTGAATCTAATAAATTATTCCAGGAATTTTGGATAACAAAATTTTCAGCAAAGTTATGACGAGTGAAATATCGTTGAGCAAGTTGGTGTATACTATGAAAAACAAAGCGTTTGCTTAGCAAACGAATATTCAGCAGTCTTTAAGCTTTTCTCATTGGCTGCTACGTGACTGTATGTGCACTGACAAGGCTAATTGCAAAATATTAATATTAATATTAAAAGGCAGTTGAATACTCTTATCATGCTGAAATTGCGTTTAATCTGTCCAATTTTCAATGGTTCGTCGTCACATTATCATGGAATTTTTTACGACAGAATTTCTTGGCGTTTTTTAAAACATTGGAAAATGGGTATTCATTTATGATAAATATCCTTAAAAGTTGCTCATTTTAATCTTAAGAACATTTTTTTGAATGAAACATTTTACGTTACAGATAAATTAATTTTAAAACAATTATTAGAAATAAACTCTAATTGACAAGGAATCCATCGCAATATCTAAAAGGAACACCAAGAACTCTCAAAACCCGCCTTAAACTTCGACAGCCAAAGTGGACGAAATTACCCTTTGGCGCCGTTTCTAGATTCGTTGCTGAACTAGCAATTAGCAGGTGACAGTTTCTACAGTTCCCGAAGCTTTTCTAATAAATTTGCCAGGTGAGGTAGCCGGACAGCAGGGGTGGATTAAGCGGCTGGCGGACCTGACGGCTGCCAGGGTCTCAAATCTCCAAGGATATCTGAGCTGGAGAAATTCCTAGTTAAAAACTGCAACAACAGAAAAATATGAAGATGCAATATTTAAAGAAAAGTTCCACCTAGGAGCAACAAACACAAGGAGAACGCAGCTAGCCTATAAACACGCTAAAGCAGTGTTGTGTACAAATTTCATTGGACGAGCCTTTACGGTGCACGTTTTACGGAAAAGGGGAAGACAATTTCCGAATTTTCCACTTCTGACGGCAGCAGGTGATAAAGCGTCTAGCCACGGCCAACTTTGTTCTCGTGCGCGAGATCAAAGTTGGCCGTGGTTTAGCCAATGGAAATTGTAAACAAGAAAATAGACGACGTTTGACGAGTTGCGTTCTCCTTCTGTAAAGTGCCTTGTTTGTTGCTCCTATAGGTTCCACCTTATATTTCTTTTTAAATAAGCTTGTATATATCAGTAATATGATAAATCATAAACGTTTCCTATTAAATTAGTCTCTAATTAATTGTTATTACGTAAAATTAACTTTTATGTACGTTCGTCTTCCCCGCAATACACCCGCGGAAAATCATGTGACTGGCTCAAGCAACTGATAGGCTCTCTTACGATCAAATCGTGGAGTCGCCTTTACGTCACGTGGTCTAGGCTTTCTATAACCGCTTCCAGTTTGAGCAAAGAAGCTATTGAATATTCATTATAACCATATATCTGGCCTGTTTTAGCCATTTTTTACCAAATCGGGATTAGTTAATAATCTGGTATCGTGAAATATCCAATAATTCGTGTAAATCTACTATTATTTTTACAACCTTTTATTATACATGAATTATAAGAAAAAACCTAATACCGGAAGCGGGTAGAGAAAGCCTCAACCACGTGACGAAAAGGCGACTCCGCGATTGGATCGTTAGAAAGCCTATCAGATGCTTGAGCTAGTCACATGATTTTCGATGGGTGTATTGCGGGGAAGACGAACGTACATCAAAGTTAATTTTTACGTAATTACACTTAATTAGAGACTATTTTAAAAGGAAACGTTTATGATTTATGATATAACTGATATAGACAAGCTTATTTATGAAGAAATATAATGTGGAACTTTTCTTTCATATTTTCCACGTATTCTACATGTAAACGCAAAAACCAAAAGGACCCCAAAATTTTCACCGCCAGGGGCCTCAGATCGGCTTAATCCGCCTCTGTCGGACAAAGTCGTAATTAGTAGGTGAAATTAAATTTTAATTTAGTTCGCCAAAATTAATGGAATAATTGTATAACTAACTAGGTTTTGGGTGCAGGCACTTTAGGACCCGCGTGATAGAATCACCTGCACGTTGAACGTCATACCTGTTTTTTCACCGGTTCGCTCTTCCAACATAGCAGTGCCTGACTTCGGCTCTTCTTGGTAATCTTTGGAAAAGAAAACCAAAATTAAATCGAAGTTGATAAGGAAATTTCATGCAAAAGACAAGGTGCCCTGGACCAGCTCGTGTTTGACAAATAAGGTAGTACTAACAACGAGAGGACCCGAGGTGTAACACACCGATTTTGTTCAGACTCAGGAGTTTGGTAGACCTTCGTGTTACTTGAAAAACCCTAAAGGGAAATGTCTCCATATGCAACCGTTTGGCCATGGCAATCAAAAATGTTTTTGACTACACATAATCGAAATTTTCCCATTGAAAATAACATGGGAATCTGACCAATTTTAAGGGCCTGTAAAATATTGAAATTTTTGAAAATGCTAAAAATAGAAAATATAAATAAACAAATAATGAAAAAGTTCGAAATTGATAAAACAATTTACAGGGGGTACCCTTAAAATTGGTCAGATTCCCATGTTATATTCAATAGGAAAATTACCATTTGTGTTGTCAAAAACATTTTTGGTTGCCATGTCAAAACGGTTGCCTATAGAGACATTTCCCTTTGGGGTTTTTCAAGTTACATGAAAGTCTACCAAAACCCCGAGTTTGAACAATTTCGGTGCGTTACACCTCGGGTCGTCTCCTTGTAAGGGTTTTGAATATCATAGGCAGTAATTGCATTTCAAATAAGAATTTCACACTCCGCCAATTCTGCACTCAGGAAAATATAGTGGCTGTTTCTCCCAAGTTTACAACGACAAAAATGTATCCATAGTTTACAGCGACAACAATTTCTCACAAGTTTACTACGACAGCAGTTTATCCAACGTTTAATACCATGAGTTCGGAATAAAAGTCTTCTACAGATTTTCACCCTAAAAGTTAATTAACGGCGCTTCTAGCGGGAAAAGGGTAAAATTCGTTTGATCCGCCATCGAAGGCAGAGTTTATAAGTGCGCGTTCTAGTTTTTGCACTACTCGTTCGTTAGTTTCCGGTTGGGGTAAAATGTTCCTGCGCAATTTGGCGTCATCTATACTGGTACGTGCAGCAGGGGTTTTGGTGGTCGAGGGTAGTGCTGAAGTCTTTATATAAAGAATTACGCACTGTGCAAAGGCTATAAGATCTGCCCCAAGCGCCTCTCTGGATGTGCTCCTGACTATTCTTCCACTCGATCCTTATATAGATTATGGGTGCCTAACGGTTACTACATAATGGTTGGTGGAGGTCTGATAATTGGGAATGTAGCCGCACCAAATTGTTTCGGCAATACTCTGCACTATTGTGTTTACCTTTTATCTGTTTAAAAATTCAACACTTCGGTGTTTCAAATTTAAACAGAAAATGATGTGTACACTTCTTAAACATGTTTATTTATTTATTTTGTGTTGAAAACCTAAACGTTGTTTTTTCTGTGTAGTCAATTACCGATCTTGCTGATGCGTTCTGACAAAATGGCTGCAAAGTTACACTTGAGCTACGTTCACACTTACCCCTAAATTCGCTTCGTTTAGATAACTGGTTTTTAAAACCAACGTGAGAAGTCGCTTCGTGTTTGTTCGGGAAGCAACTCGTCCAAGTCAGTTCGCTTAGAATCGCTTTCAAAACTACAAGGTGGGGAAGTAAAATTGCTCGTATTTTCAAAAATAATGGGTATAAAATTCTAAACAATGTCAAATAATATTACTATATGTATATTAAATATGATTAACTAATTGTTTTGGGATACATTTTAGTATTTTCAAAATTCTAGTCATAATTTGAAATGGCGTTAAGCCTTGGCTATAAGCGAGCCGGGGTGAAGCGATTTCGCACGTGTGAACCAAGAATTATCGTAGGCGGTCTAAACTGGCATTCAAACCGACCTAAACTGGGTCTTAGGCTCTAGTGTGAACGTGGCTTTGGAGAAGCTGTTTAGGGTTTACTTTCCAAGTCGTTTAGACCTAGGAGCAACAAACACAGCCCCCACACAAGGAGAACGCAACCCGTCAAAAGTCATGCATTTTCTTGTGTACATTTTTAATTGGTTAGACGATTTAGCGCCTGCAGCCTTCGGAAGGGGAATTTTCGGAAATTGTCTTCCCCCTTTCCGTAAAACGTTCAGTGTATAGATTCGCCCAATGAAATTTGTACACCACACTGCGTGCTAGCTTCGTTCTTATTGTGTTTGTTGCTCCTAGTTTAGACGGAACTGGAAACAGAGTTTTTGGAACCAAAGGTAAAATTGTTTTTTCCACGGATGGCTCCAAGACTGACTCAGGGGTGGGAGCTGGGGTTTACTGTTAAACTAAGAAGTTTGACTTTTTTTGAGAGAATTGGTGTTTTGGCCACGTTTTTTCAGGCAGAGATTTCTGCCATTTGCTTCTGTGTAGACTTCTGTCTTAAGAAGAAGTATCGGGGGAAAACTGTTCATGCTGCCCTTAGGACCTCGTAATCAGTTAAGTGTCACTTCTAAGCTCGTTCTTAGCTGTTTAGATTTCCTTTCAGAGCTGGGCACCTATAATAGGGTTAGGGCTCGGCGTTCGGATATGAAATTTTCAGTTAATTTCTTTTATATCCATATCTGAAACTTATCCGAATAAAAACTTATTTGTTGCATATTAAATCGCACAAGGAACTTCTGGTCGAAGTGCTTGGCTAGGCCTGACCCAATCACCCAACCCCTACTTATATATCGCGCAATTTTTCGTCATCTATACTGGTACTCAAAATTACATTATTAATTTACCGAACCAATATAATTATTTTGTCTTCTTAATTATTTATTATAATAACATTTTTAAAATATTTAAACAGAAATTATATAATACAATATTATAAAATGTTAGAAGTCAATAGTTAATACATGCAGTGTAATATAATTTTAACGCTAAAAATTATATTAGTTCTACTAGTGTTCGATAGATGACGCGACGATACTTGTATATATCCCTATTTGTAATCCCTTTCCTTCACCAGGAGCTGACTTCGCTTGTGTCGTAATTCGCCATACGGCCCGTGCGCTGACCTCTCCAGAAAATATTCCGGTTTCACTTTGTAATCCTTTGAAAACAGACCTTTTCTTCAAGGAATTACTTATTTACCCAATTCACGAAGTGTGCTTAACCAAAGGTCGTGTTTCTTTACTTGTATTCTTCGCGTAGGCGTCATTAGTGCTCTCGGCGACGTGGGCGCTCTAATAAATGCAAATTTAAACCACTTGTAAAATCCAGGCCGGCAAAGCGCTTCCAAAACAAGTCGGTTCTCTCCTAACTGTGAACATACCGAACTTCTCGTGCATGAAATTCAATTCGCGACCGAAACATAAAAATATGTTTAGGTTGACTCGCGTGACATTAAAGGCTTTCCACCACACTGCTACGCATTGTAACCCGCGGGTAACTGATTTAAAGGCATTAGAAGCGCACTTACAATCTTAGATGGTACCAAAACATTTGACAAGGGAAAAGATCCTTAAATTTCACAGGGTCCTTGTTCAACGTAAATTATTTAAATTAATTTAAAACCAAGAAAACTATTTGATGTTTTATTTTATGCTGAAATAAACGTTTTTGTTTTTATTTATAAACTTGATTTTAAATCAAACAGTATTTATTCCCTTCTTGACCAAACGTTTAATTTAGCGCCATCTAGTATAAATGAAAAGCATTAAAATAGACCATCCAAGGGCTTATCTCTAAAGCCACGGTCACACTTGGGCTTAAAACCCAGTTTAGGTCGGTTTGAATGCCAGTTTTGACCGCCGACGATAATTCCTGGTTCACACTTGTGAAATCGCTTCACCCCGATTCGCTTATAACCAAGGCTTAACGTCATTTCAAATTATGACCAAAATTTTTAAAATACTAAAATGTATCCCAAAACAATTAGTTAATCATGTTTACTATACATACAGTAATATTATTTGACATTATTTTGAATTTTGTTCCCTTTATTTTTGAAAATACGAGCAATTTTACTTCCCCGCCTTGACGTTTTGAAAGCGTTTCTAAGCAAACTGACTTGCACGAGTTGCTTCCCGAACCAACACGAAACGATTTTCACGCTGTTTTCGAAAACTAGTTATCTAAAACGAAGTGATTTTGACTTACACGTTTTTGCGGGGACTTCCGGAAAGCTCCGAGTCGAATTCGAATCATCCTCGGGGACGCAGACCCCCTTCTTGGTCAACACTTCGCGACCATCTCGGTCTATGTCCACTTCCGGCTTGCAGTTGTAGCCAGCATTGCATCCGATGGCCAAAGAGGGCGGATGGGCGAAGGTGGTTGTGCAGATGACCGCTAATCCGGACAAAGTACCTTTGAATTTTCTATCAATATAATCTTGGAATTGTTTTAACTCGTACCAGGATGGTTCTCTCCCCGATTCGGAATTAGTCCACCCTTCCCAGTTTCTGAAATATGCAAATAGCGATTAATCTACCAGTATATGTAAATATATATATATATATGTCAGTTAAGTATAAAAAATTACGAAAAACAATGTGTTGAATGACGTAGAATATTCCTTTAAAGGGGCTCCAAAATTGAGAATACTTTTCATCCCCCTCAACCCCTCAACCCATCAATCGGCATTGGCAGAGGCGGGCAGAGTCAATCGTAAATTTCGCACTTTACTGACTTAACACACATTTTGCCCCCGAACTTTGGAGCCCCTTTAAATAAAAGATCATTCATAGCCGATTATAGAGTTTGTGCTTCTGCGACTGGACATAGAACTGGTTTGTCTATGGTTTCTCTTTATACTGCCAAAGCTGAGAATTTTCTATGCATAGATCTGGCAGCAGCATGTTTCAACAGGGGGGCAAGACAGTCAGAGAGGGGTTTATTTAAGCGCCTATTAACCTCCCTTCAAAAACGATCCGCGCCTAATTTTGCGTTTAGCGTGAAACCAGCCTGAAAATAAGCCTTGGTTCCAAAATCTACTACAAATTACAATACTGCTTTTAAAACTTGCTATTGAAAGAGGTTTCAAGGCTAGCAGAATTATTCTACTTTCCACAAATACCTCTTTTTTATCGTTTCTGCACGGAAACGCCATCTAGTTTTCTGTAAATATTTATTTTCCAAGTTAATATATTTAATGATTTTCATAATGAATCGACCTTTACAATTGTTTTACTATTTTTTACTAGCTCCTATTAATCTGCACTAGAGTGCGCTGTTTGAAAAAAATGAACGCAAAACTAATTTTTTTTTTAATATTTATAAGAGCAGAAGCCTTTAATAAGAGAAGCCTCTAACTCGCACAAAATCTTGAGAGATACAGATTTGTTAAAGCGATATGTGGCCAGAAAATATAGTCCTCTCGATATATTTATACCGAGTGACTTCAGGTGTACAAATCAGCAGTTAAATCACTTGAAATCACGTAAATTTAGTAGCTTTAAGGCTTAATGGGAGTTTCCAAATTAAAGCCACCAAATTGATTTGCTTCTTGTAATTTATCTTTATTCCCCAGGTAGAGACATCTTTCGCTAGACCACCGCCATTAACCAAGAGCTCAAACTTCCAAAACAACTTCCGGTAAAAACAAGCGACCTACGCGCTGACTAGATCATCTAGATGACGCTCTAATCGTACCCGGAGTTCTTTTTTGAATGTAGAATTCTCCATAAGAGTACCATGGCGGAATTATTCATCAAAAACCGTGGTTTTTTGGGCGGAGTTAGTCTGTAACCGATTGCAACATGGCACCAGGCGCCAATTTGATCGTTCAACGTTCTTATACATATATACGTTCTTGATAAAACCATAAGTCTATCATAAGCTCTCCATAAGAATGTCTTGAAAGTTTCAGATCTTGATTAATGGCGGCGGTCTAGCGAAAGATGTTCCTTACTTTCTTGAATAAATTTATTGAAATGTCTCAAACTCATATGATTAGTAAAGAAAAGGAAAGTAAAACTACTCATAATTTTCATCTCCACCGGGGGAATACAGATAAATTACAAGAAGCAAATCAATTTGGTGGCTATAATTTGGAAACTCCCATTAAGTCTTGAAATTTAGTTGCTATGCGGGTCATTCCATGTGAAATCAGGCAATTTCAAAAATTTGCCCCACGGCACCATAACCGATTTCGTTGAAAGTTTACACAGTTAAACTTTAGACATTTCTAGTGGTAGGTTCAAAACTTTAAGTCTTAATTCGATATATTTTCTGAGATATTAAAATTTTAAAAAGGCCTTACAGACGGTAAGGAGATGTCACGTTCCAAATCAAGTGATTTTGACACCCGATATCTAGAGAATGACTTCAAAGAAAAAATTTAAACTTTTTTTACTGTTTAAGTGGGTGGTATAGAGTATAGATATCTCAAAACCCTTCCTCGAAACGGTTCTGTTTTTTCGTCGTAAATTTCGAAAAACGCCAAAATTTTCATCTAAACGAATAAATTAGCACATAAAAAGAACCGATAATTTTCGAATTTCTATCGGATCAGAAATTCTAATAAACGTTTCTGGTAGTGTTTGCCCTGTAGAATTCGAAAATGATAGGCATTTTGCACTGCGACCAAACGTGCATTAGATAAAGAACACAAAAAATGATAAAATATTAAAAATAACAAAAACACGATAGCTTTCAAAGCTGCGCCAAGGTACCTACGCAATTGAAAGTCCTACAAAAGTATACATTGCCTGAAAGCTTTTGTTTCATTGGATATAATATCCAAAATTCAAAGGTGATATAAGATTCCTTCATAAGTAAACATGATAACAATCTAGAATGAAAATTAAAAAAAATTGCGACTTCGGTGGGCGTCACAATATTACGTAAAACGCTTTAAAAGCGAATACATTGAACAGACATTTATTTTTTGTGGATCAGGTCGTGTACAAAATGTTTACTATATTATTGAGGGAATGACGAAAAAAATCGATGATCTTTTATATCTTTCATTTCTTCCTAAGTTACGTTTATATAATTTTTTTTTAAATACGCATGAATTTGAAAATTTAACGTAATGACTGTCCAGACACTGAAGCCAGTCATATTTGTTTAGCAAATTTAGTTTAGTTTAGTGTACTTTTTTGGGTTCGTCACGAGTCCCACGTTAGTTTAGCCACTACGCAATTTACTCAAAACAAAGGATTTTTTGACATTAATTCGATTTCTCAAGATGACAAGTATCTTCTGTATCTTAGAACTGGACAGCTCTCTTTGAAATGTTTTCCAAAAGAGCAAAATTGGCTTTCATTAAAAACTGGTAGACTGGCTGCTGTTCTCCATATCTCACAATATCACTTATTAGTTCTGATATGACTGTACGAAACTCATCTTTATAATTAGGCGGTAGCGCTATCTATATTTTCTTAAGATATATGGCTAAAAATAAATAATTTAATTAGTTAACTCATCGTAACTTGAGTTAAAAAGGATCGTGTTGGCAGAATAAAATTATTTTTAAACAACTTCAAAGGTTTGTTTGTTACGAGAAATCATACATTTCAATTTCGCATCAGATTCGTGAAAATATTCAATTGCAATATAGTAGATACTGCCACGGTAGAGCGATAAAGTTGATAAAGTCTCCTTGTGGAACGAATTTGGTCCCGCGCCAGCCAGATTTAGTTGTACCCATAGACATAATAAAGAAATAGACACCTTACGCGGAGTTTGATTTGCCAAAAATATACGGGAGCGATAACTAGCAGACAACCGGTATTTGTTCCGTATTCCTGTGGTACCACGTTTAAGCGACGCCTGTCGATTAGGCGAGAAAATACAAAATCATCACGTGATACGTCACACATGTTCGTGTTTGTAATCTTTTAGGTACTCTGACGTGATTCGCGAATATTTTGGCTGTGAGAATTTAAAATAAGGTAAATTTTTATTATAATTTTTAAATAAGTCAGTTAATTCTTTCAAAACCCAAATAAAAAGCAGCAGATGATCTTATAATTAAAAACAAAAAATTCTATTTGCGAAATGATATTTTGTCAAAGGCTTAAGTAACTATCCGGTTTGTTGTGGAACTTGTGGTTATGGCTTGTTATGGGAATATTCTGAGATTCTAAATTGTAAACAAAAGTAAATGGAATTTTGATGAAAAGGATGATTCTACCTTGGATTAAGAATGATTCTACTAAAGGTGTGTAGCTATTGTCCTTGAAATAAAATTAGCTTTGACAATTTAAGTCTGATGGCTTGACCCTTCATTTCTAGATTTTTGTCCTTCTCTAATTTGTGGAGTCTTGAGCTTGCAATATAAATTAATAACTTTCTTAATGATGATGTTCGATTCCAACTTCAGGATCAAACATGTTCATGGTGATCTGGTAAGATGTCCATGCCAACAATATTTCGTAATACAGCAAGTTCTAGTTCTTAGACTACATTTCTTTTATAGAGAGAGGAATATCTCTTCATAACAACTAAACAAAATTGGCTAAAAACCAAGGAGATCTTACTCAAATTATAATAACATAATTAAACATTGGTCAAAATTTAAAGGTGAGAAGTTAGCATCACCGGTTTTTTCTATTTCACTTTCAACTGGATGTAATTTCTTTAAATTAAATAAAAAAATTATTTTGACTATTTTTACTTGTTTTAATTCTATGGAAACCAAACCAGAGTTGGAATGGATTTTGGTGTGACGCACCTTTTGCCATTTACAATTTGTATATCCTGTTCTAAAAAGTTATCATTACAAATTAAATCATGATTTGAATGTGTCGCGATTTACAGCAATTGTCCATTGAGAAAGTATTGTAGGTTTCGTTATAAAAAGATTTTAAATAAGAATGAATATTCATCGAAATAATATGATAATTTAATCCTACTTATGGAATGAAACCTTTTCCGGTATTGTTTTACTTGTTATTGCAATGCGTAAAAACACTAAAATTAACCTTTTTTTACCAAATAAAAACAAGATTTTTAGAAGAAAACACTTTTTCTATAACTTTTTAATAAAAAAAATCATCAAAACGAATTATGAAACATGTTAGCTAACATAAAAGTACTACCCGTTTATCAAATTCACCCCTAAAGTTTTTGCGTCTGATTTTAAACCGGATAAATATTCCTAAGCGTTAGGTACTACATGGCCTAGGTCAAGCTTCACTACTCCTCGTAACGTCTCTGTCATGGCTTCCACAAGCCTTTGCTTCGTAACGGAGACAATTCCTTGTGGAAGGCAGGACGGATAGTAGTCGGATACGAAACAGAGAGCCAGTGGGCGCCTAGTCCAAAGCGCCACTTAAGTTTAGTGGCGCTTTATAAGTAGGAATAAACTATCATATTATTTCAATGAATATTCATTCTTATTTAAAAATCTTTTTATAACTATAGGTTTCCCTTATCTAAACCTACAATACTTTCTCAATGGACAATTGCTGTAAATCGCGACACATTCAAATCATGATTTAATTTGTAATGATAACTTTTTAGAACAGGATATACAAATTGTAAATGGCAAAAGGTGGCTCACACCAAAATCCATTCCAACTCTGGTTTGGTTTCCATAGAATTAAAACAAGTAAAAATAGTCAAAATAATTTTTTTATTTAATTTAATGAAATTACATCCAGTTGAAAGTGAAATAGAAAAAACCGGTGATGCTAACTTCTCACCTTTAAATTTTGACCAATGTTTAATTATGTTATTATAATTTGAGTAAGATCTCCTTGGTTTTTAGCCAATTTTGTTTAGTTGTTATGAAGAGATATTCCTCTCTCTATAAAAGAAATGTAGTCTAAGAACTAGAACTTGCTGTATTACGAAATATTGTTGGCATGGACATCTTACCAGATCACCACGAACATGTTTGATCCTGAAGTTGGAATCGAACATCATCATTCAGAAAATTATTAATTTATATTGCAAGCTCAGACTCCACAAATTAGCGAAGGACAAAAATCTAGAAATGAAGGGTCAAGCCATCAGACTTAAATTGTCAAAGCTAATTTTTTTTCAAGGACAATAGCTACATACCTTTAGTAGAATCATCCTTTTCATCGAAAATCCATTTACTTTTGTTTACAATTTAGAATCTCAGAATATTCCCATAACAAGCCATAACCACAAGTTCCACAACAAACCGGATAGTTACTTAAGCCTTTGACAAAATATCATTTCGCAAATATAATTTTTTGTTTTTAATTATAAGATCATCTGCTGCTTTTTATTTGGGTTTTGAAATAATTAATTGACTTATTTAAAAATTATAATAAAAATTTACCTTATTTTAAATTCTCACAGCCAAAATATTCGTGAATCACGTCAGAGTACCTAAAAGATTACAAACACGAACATGTGTGACGTGTCACGTGATGATTTTGTATTTTCTCGCCTAATCGACAGGCGTCGCTTAAACGTGGTACCACAGGAATACGGAACAAATACCGGTTGTCTGCTCGTTATCGCTCCCGTATTTAACCCCCGTAGAATCTTGGGTCTATTTCTTTATTATGTCTATGGTTGTACCTCTATTCCCAAATCAATGGCCAAAACCATCGAAAATGCCGAATTGAGTATAAAAACCACAATACAGCTAACGTGGGACTCGTGACGAACCCAAAAAAGTACACTAAACTAAACTAAATTTGCTAAACAAATATGACTGGCTTCAGTGTCTGGACAGTCATTACGTTAAATTTTCAAATTCATGCGTATTTAAAAAAAAATTATATAAACGTAACTTAGGAAGAAATGAAAGATATAAAAGATCATCGATTTTTTTCGTCATTCCCTCAATAATATAGTAAACATTTTGTACACGACCTGATCCACAAAAAATAAATGTCTGTTCAATGTATTCGCTTTTAAAGCGTTTTACGTAATATTGTGACGCCCACCGAAGTCGCAATTTTTTTTAATTTTCATTCTAGATTGTTATCATGTTTACTTATGAAGGAATCTTATATCACCTTTGAATTTTGGATATTATATCCAATGAAACAAAAGCTTTCAGGCAATGTATACTTTTGTAGGACTTTCAATTGCGTAGGTACCTTGGCGCAGCTTTGAAAGCTATCGTGTTTTTGTTATTTTTAATATTTTATCATTTTTGGTGTTCTTTATCTAACGCACTTTTGGTCGCAGTGCAAAATGACTATCATTTTCGAATTCTACAGGGCAAACACTAAAAGAAACGTTTATTAGAATTTCTGATCCGATAGAAATTCGAAAATTATCGGTTCTTTTTATGTGCCTATTTATTCGTTTCGAAATTTACGACGAAAAAACAGAACCGTTTCGAGGAAGGGTTTTGAGATATCTATACTCTATACCACCCACTTAAACAGTAAAAAAAGTTTAAATTTTTTCTTTGAAGTCATTCTCTAGATATCGGGTGTCAAAATCACTTGATTTGGAACGTGACATCTCCTTACCGTCTGTAAGGCCTTTTTAAAAATTTAATATCTCAGAAAAATATCGAATTAAGACTTAAAATTTGAACCTACCACTAGAAATGTCTAAAGTTTAACTGTGTAAACTTTCATCAAAATCGGTTATGGTGCCGTGGGGACCCCTGCCTGATTTGACGTGGAATGACCCATGCAACTAAATTGCCTTTGTTTCAAACTTACGGGGACCTTATGAGAGACTTATGATAAAACATAATAGATTTCTAATAATTAATATAATAATTCCTATGAATAATGTTTCTTATTCCACTCAAGAGACGGCGCTTTATACCTAAAATCAAGATGGAGCCCGAAATGGGCGGAGCATCGATATAACAGCGTAACACCAGATGTATCCAGCGTTGCCAACCCGTACGATAATTATCGTTTTGTACGATAATTTCACCTTCCGTACGATGTACGATATAACAACGTACGATATCGGCAATTGTACGATAATTCAGTAGGATGTACGATATTACAACGTACGATATTGCCAATTGTACGATAATTCAGTAGGAAAGAGTTTTTGTTATGTACGTTGTTGAAAAATACCAGTTTTGACGCTAAATTATAGTACGCTCTCAAAAAAATAGTACAATTTATAATATTATGCAAAATGGTATTTGTACCATAATTATAGTACGTATGGCAACGCTGCCGGTGATTCTCTATTCCTCTATGTCTAAAGAGAGGGAAGAACCGTTCCCTCTTTTAATTTCGCACCCCTTTTCTACTCGCTAGTCAGACCTCTAGATATTTTTGAAGCGTACGATAAATAGAACTGAAATACGATAATTTTCGGGTGTTGGTACGATAATTCTATTCGATCAGGCTGGCAACGCTGGATGTATCAGCAGCTGCAGTCCCAAGTTTTTCCTCGCGTAGACCAGGCTGATTATAGTTTATTTGAAGTAGGCCTTCTAATGTTTTTGTTGCTACAGCGTGAACTTTATTCCTGTGAGCTTTCAACATTTCTGAAGTACAAATTAACCATTTTCTTTATTTCGTGTATCCAGGTTTATCCTAGTCATAAGTACCCGACAAACCAGCTTCGCGAACCAGCCAACTAATCGCTTAAAAATTATTTACTGGGTTTTAGGGGTCGTGATATTTAAGCCATGGATTAGTTATTTAATCCATGGTTAAGCTCAGCCACGTACCTGAAGATCCGCCATTGGTGTCATCGAAAGACGGTTCCACTTCCCAGTCAATTTCTAGGAAGGTTACAGGTCAAATTGAATAAATAAGTAATAAGACATAACAAGAATGTTTTTATTTCTTCGTAGGGATAATTACTATGTTGAAACGAATTTTAGCGTTGTTCCCAATGCATCTGACGCTCTTTCTTTCCCTCAAAATTAGGTCATTTCAGGATTTCTCAGGAGGGGGCAGAAGTTGGGTGTTATAATACGCAAAAGGCATGTTTCTTTTTGGGTATCGCCGGACTCTTTAAGAACCAAATAATAAAAAACTTTCAAGCCAAAGCAATCAATACATTAAATTAAGCAGGATGTTTCAAATGTAGTTAAATCATAAGCAGGTGCGGCTCTAGGGGGTGGACCAATGGGCCCGTGACCACCCAAAAATTTATGATTTATATAAACTTCCATTCTATTTCCTCCCCAACCTCCCAATATTTCCTGAAGTATGGGTCCATCTAAGAATAATTTTCTAGAAACGTACCTAATCATAAGTAACATAATAACTATAAGTGACAAATAACCTAGATTATCACCAAACTGATTTCCAGAGTTATTGCGCAATCCAGGTTTCGTTCAGAACCAAGCTCCCTAGTGTCTTAACTATGATGAAATAGAAATATACTAATGCCAAGGACGGTAATATATTACTCAGTTCGGTTAGCAGTCCAAGTCAGTGGTGAAAATAGGTTCGCTTAAAAAATTAGTATTGCCATACTACTTATGCTTATTATGTTACTCACGGGTAAATTAAGATTTATTCGTGAACTTTTTAAGCTCATAGAAATTCAGGAAGGGGGGGGCGATTCCCCTCTATCCCCACCCAAATGACGTCCCTGAAGCACACCCCCAATATAATAGTTAATTTTCCCGAAGAACAAATAAAAACATTCTTGTCAATAAATTAAATAATATCAGTTGCGTTGATTTAATTTTACTATAGAAATGTTACACACGGACCGAAATTGTTGTGGTTTTGACAGTTACAGCTTTGGCGACATATATAGATATATCAAACATCTTAAAGCACCGGCTTTTTTTCAACAGTTGTCCAAAAGGCGTAACATAAAAGAACCCCTCGCGTTGATTGGCTCGTGTGTAAATTTTTCAACAATTTTAATTATAGTAATTTTTAACGATATATTTTATACGGGATATATAATTTAGATTAAAGTCCAATAAGTTATCTAATTATAAAAATGATAAATAGTTTTCTGACAACGTTATTGTTTCGCTATTTTGAATTTTATTAATAGATGGCACCACGCTATCCAGTAATGACGTTGTTTTCGAAGAATCGGATCCCGTCTCTAATAACAAGGGCCTAATCGTAATACAGGTGGCATTGATAGAGCAGACAGTTGCATTTAAGAGAGAAGCATCTATCATCATATTATTAAGTTATTTTTAAGAAATGTATTTTGGGAGGCTTGGGCTGATTGATAGCAGGGTACACGACGAAAAAATGTGTTTTTAAACAATACTAACAGCAACGCAAAGCGTACGATTTAGTATTTTTCGAACACGTACTTGGTAGTCGTGTATTGTGGTGTCAGTTCGAGCCTCCAAAGGTACATGTATAAGCAAATAACTACAAAAACATTAGTGGTGTAGGAAGAATGCCTAAAATGTGTTAAAAATTATGTTGTTCCGGAAAGAATTTGGGGCTTGTTTAGATAATTTCAAATTAACCAATTAGTTTTTGAATATTTATGAGACATTAAATTAAAATTTTTTTTCCACAAAATACCCTTTTTTAACCTATGTATTCGTGTTAGTCCGAATTATATAAATCATTTTCTAAAAAGAAACAATCGAGTGTAAATATAGTTCCGTATGGTATCGTTTTCATGGTAGCGCAAATTACTTTACCATGGGACGCTGCCAAAAAATAACATTCCACAGTTACCCCTCCGCTATCGTTTTCATGGTAGCACAAATTACATTACCATGAGACGCGACCAAGAAATGAACATTCAATTGTTACCCCTCCGCTATCGTTTTCATGGTAGCACAAATTACATTACCATGAGACGCGACCAAGAAATGAACATTCAATTGTTACCCCTCCGCTATCGTTTTCATGGTAGCACAAATTACATTACCATGGGACGCGACCAAGAAATGAACATTCAATTGTTACCCCTCCGCTATCGTTTTCATGGTAGCACAAATTACATTACCATGGGACGCGACCAAGAAATGAACATTCAATTGTTACCCCTCCGCTATAGTCTTCATGGTAGCGCAAATTATTTTTTTTACTAAAATATTATTAATTAATTAATTTTCCGGAGATTAATTTCTTGTTTGTAAGAAAAGAAGAAGTAAATAAAATGGCAATTAATTTAAAACCACGATGACACCGCAAACTAGAAATTGACGAAATTAATTAAGTGGGTCAGGAATCCATACTTCTACTTGGAATGCTTATCGCGGCATATTTTCTTCTCAATGTGGCTGCCGTTTTTTTGACGTCACTATGTTAACTTAACAGCAGTGCGCGAAATGGACCTGGAATGCACCGGAACGCCGTTCCGTTTCGTAAAGGTGTTCCTCATATTGTTCTGGTTCATAAAATTTATTCTTTATTGAACAGCTCCCGTTTTTCCAAATAATCGTAAGCTTTGAAATAAAACACATTCCGGTTCTCGTGAATAAGTCCATTTCCAGCACTACTTAACCAACAACAACGTGAGAGGGGAGCGCGCGCAGAGGGGGTGTTTTCTCTCGTAGGCGGGGCCAACGCCGACAGAGTGATCTTACCATACGTGATACGGAAGGATAAGCATTCCAAGTAGAGGTATGAATTCCTGAGTGGGTATGTTACCTTCAAAATGACTCAAAACACAGCTCTACCCCAATCAGACCCCAAGTCATAGTAGTTTTTGTGATTAATATGAAACTGCATTTTTCCCAAATGTTATAACTTATTAGGCACTTTCATTTTAAATTTATGCAAAACTACACCGGTTCAGCATATTTACATAAATCTGTGAGTTGAGTGTTCAGTGGCCGGTTGTTTTTCCTGGAATTCCTCAGTAGGAATTAAATCGAAAAATCGTCGCGCTAGCCTATCCACGTTCAAGACTTTCCCCACTGATTTATCGATCGGATAGAATAATTCCTAATAGACGGTAAAATAAATGGGGGTGGAATTTTAAACCGTCATTGCCACTTGAAAACTGGACACTAGCCAGGGAGGGAACACCGGATTGGTTGGTATTGGAGCATGCGCAGAGACCAATTTTTAACTGTCTCCGAGTAACAAATATCTAAATCGTGATTCTTCGTAGAGCACGTGGCGCCATCTAAGTAAACTGACCGTTATATTTCGGGAATAAAAGCTAGACAAAATGGTTGTTTAACTGTCAATTTACCTATAACTTGAATTCTTTAAATTAAAATACAAATTATTAACTGAGATCAATCGTAATAGACGGGAAAAACGGTTGAAATGACTTCAGTGACAATTAAAGTCGTGAAGCGGGGAGGCTGGCAGCCATGCTGTCACGTAACGTTTCCCCTTTTTTCGTACCTCCAAATTCAAAAACCCTTCAGAGGCTGGGAAGCCGTTGGAATTTATTTTACCGCAGCGTTGCCAACCGTACTATAATTATAGTACATTTCGATAATTATACCTTTCGAATTTTTCCGTACTACAATTTCAATCGCGTACTATATAGTACGCTTTTTGCGATAATTGTATTATAGTTTTACTATATTTCCGATATTTGTGCGATAATTTAAGAAATATTCGAAAGTTCCTTTTTGTTTACATAAGAACGGCGTTTCCAGTTTCTAAAGTAGGCTAAGAATTGAAATATTATACTCGGAGTGTTTGGTTTGTTCTCGAAAATACGGCTGACTTGACTAATCAAGCGTGTTGTAGCCTAACGAAAACGAAATATGTTAGTAACGGCCAACTATGATAAAGTGCTACCATGGTATAGCGAGTAATCAAAGCTGGCCGTACTTGTGTACTATAATTTTCTAGAAAATTCGATAATTTTTGGGCTTCGATACTATAATTTCAGTTTTGGGACCTGGCAACGCTGTTTTACCGTCTATAGTAACGAGAATGAATTCCATAATGTCGTACCTCTAGCGTCGGAAACGTTCCCGGTGCAAACGTGTGAGCATCCGTTGAAGCAGCAAGAACTGCCTTCGTCGCAGTCCGTTTCGTTGACGCATTTCAACGACGACGTTTCATTGCTGCATTTGTTCGTTATTGAAGTCAGCTCCGGGCAGTTGCTTTTCTGCAAAATGAAATATTAATCATATCAGAAGTAAATAATAAGTATTCATCTCCTTATACTGGCTGATGTTATTCGTTTGAAACACTCATCTTCGAGGGCTCCCGCTGATTTGTCGAAATACGGTGTGCTTTAAAAAATAGTGCGTGGCTAAATAATTCATCTAACGTGCTTCTAAAACAATTCGGCTGCCCCATGGCAAAACCTTATAACCAACAAATTTTTGAAAAATTAGATTTTTACGCATCAGTATTACTAAGGCATGCACAAAAGTACTGTAAAAGTTTCAGGTAAAAGTCACAAATATTTAACTATTTATGACCTAAAAAAATGGTTTTGGATTTTATTATTTCCGCATTAAAAACCACGTTAAAATTTTATAACTTAGCTTTCGAAAAAGTCAAATATCTCAAAATTACGTTCGTGTCGGTTAAAAGGTTTTGCCATGGGACAGCCGAATTACATCGATAAAATCAGGGTTGTCTGATTTAAATCCATTTTAGCGATTTTAATCGCGAATTCGATCAAGTGATTAAAAATATCAATTTGTTAAGAAAAACAGGCATAAAATCTTTAAAAAATCATACAAACCAAACAATCTATTAATATCAATAAAAATCCGATTTAAATCAAATAAACCGATTTTTGAATTTTTTTTATAAAAATCAAAAAAAATAAACAACCCTGGATAAAAAACGTTTTATTAGAAAGCTTATTCAGCGTTTTTTTTATATTTTACATCGTTAGAAGTAATACAATGGTTTTTTTTATTCAAGGAAGAAAGGGCTGATTGAGTTTGAGAAGACCGTGAGCCCGGCGAAGCACCATCTGATTAATCAGGGCGAGATATGTGTAACGGCCACGCCAACGGGGGGATACGTGGGGACAGGGGTGGGGACACCCGTGGCGGAAGTATTCCGACCACCCGTTGGGGAATTGGTAGTCGTCCTCACACGACCATCCACAAACTCTGCCTCCCGGACGCCTGGGATTACAGGAGTGAGCCACTACTCCCGGCTAATACAATGGTTAAATCGTGAGTTGGATGCACTAAACACATCCGGGGTTTGAATAGGCGAAACTATAAAGTCCAGGGGGCTGAAGTCACGTGACTTTGTGAAGATCTGCAACGCCATCTATCCTAAGAAATACGAACTATTATTCATTTTATTTTGCTAATGGTAATTTAAATTTTGTACGATTGTCTATTTATTATTATTATTTAAAACACTTTGTAAAAGAAAAGTGGAAGTTAATTAGCTGTCTGCAGTATTTAGAAGGAATATTTTTTTAATTTAATGTCGCACGACCAACTATGAACACGAGTTACCGAATCGAAGTTGGCTGTGAAAAGGTAGTCACGTGATTTGGTTTTCCCATTTTAACAAGTTGGTTTAACTTTATAGTTTCGCCTAATCATAGTTTGCACCATAGATATAAGAAATGTATATAAAGGTCTAGATAAATTTCGGGGCGTCTAAGCCTAACATAAAATACGGAGTTGACACCTAGCAGACACCGAGGAAGGCACGTGACCAAGAGCGCGAGCTCTCTTAGCATTTTAGTACTAAGTGCTTGACCTTTCCGCAGGCCGTAGTCTTTAGACACCATCTGTTGGTGACTTTTAGTATAATTTTTAAGCAGTAGACAATGGCTCTCGCGACGATAGAACGAGCTTTCTTACCGATAGATAGCGCTTTATAAGGATAGCCTGCAGAAATTACGCGTTTCTGCTAGCTGTCACCGAGGGGCTGATCACTCCGCGTAATCGGTGTACAGAGCCGTACCTTTGACTGTACTCATGGTATTACGCGTAATCTTTGAGGTCCCTGCCTTTGGCAGTGGTAATCTAAGCGTAATCCGGTGTACAGATTTTCTAAGAGTGGTTAGCCCCTCGGCTGTCACCTCCGTATTCACTCCCTTTGAAATATTTTATCTAGACCTTTATATACGTTTCCTATATCTATGGTCTCCAAGGAAACTGGGAGGGCGATCAAACCATTTCGCGCGTAGCTACTAAATAGGTAGCCATTTTGTTGGTAATCTCGTCAAAGCTACAAAAGTATTAGATTTATGCTTTAAAATTTTAAATGGGCCCTAAACAAAGCCAGATAAGGCCGGGTTATTTAAATAAAATATCAAATTACGACAGAAATATCTACGAAAAGAATTTAACAAAGCTTATCAAAGTTAGGCCTTTGCGGTCATCCTTTTTACAATTACCTTCACTATCGAATAAAATAAACAATTTTCGCTCTCCCTTGGTAATTGAACTACTTGAACAATTTTTAACCAGGCAGATAACCATTTTTAACGTGAAAATAATTCCTTAAAGGGAATATAACCCGCAAAGAGATCTTTATGGAAGACCCCTTCAATTTTTCAAATTACCCTGTACAGTAGCGCCAAACATTTCTAAAGCCAAAGGCAAGAGCAGCCAGAGCTGCAAACGTTTGTGTTCCACACCAAATACCTGAGGTTATATTCCCTTTAATTATTTGAAAATAATTAAAATCCGCAAACAGACGATTGAAACTGTTAACCCTCCCGTTTTACTAAGAAATCTACACCTTCAAAATGACGGCAAAGAATCGTTCATTCTTGCTCAAATTAAATATTTATTCTTGGATGACGTAGGGATGCAAACTATTTATTAGCCTGCGAAGGTAGATGAATATTTTCGTAGCCTTGATAGATATTATACTATATACTACTATTATAGTAGGGCTTAAAGGGTGCGTAAAGTGTTTTGAAAATGGAGGGTAGTAATTAACAGCATTTTCTTAGCACGCATCATCTTGGCCACTAACAATTTTAAACTCGGAGAAAATGAGCAATGATCGGAATTTTGCTTAATTTTCACCGTAAAAAGCGTTCCTAGTGGCAAAAACATAAATCTCGTCTATCGTCCTCTTTTATACGTGAATTAGCAGAGCGGTTTGTCACTAGAGAGACCGTTATTATAGATTTATGATATGATGGTGCTTGGATATATCCGAGCGAGCCGTGGGGCGAATGGGAAGTAATTAACTGCGTGACAGAATAGAAAAGGATGGAATGAGAGAAATACGTGGATGAAATTTAACGAGCCGATTAAATAAGATTGAAGGGGAATTCCAACTGTTCCGGAGACAAGGTGTGTTATTAATAATTAGTTAAACACGTGGCCAACGGCGAAGTACGACTTTATAAAAAACTGTCAGAGTAATGAACTCGTTGTAAAGAATCAGGTCTTACTTATGTATTAAATTTAAAATTTTACAGGGTGTTTCCCGTTCAGAAAGTAAAATAAAATGTCCGCAAATTATACAATATTTTAATTTAATAAAATAATTTTTTTTAAAAATATATAGTTTTTAAAAAAATATAATTTTTAAAAGATATGATTTTTAACAAATATGATTTAAAAAAATATATAATTTTTTAAAGATATGATTTTTAACAAATATGATTTTAAAAAATATATAATTTTTTAAAAGATATGATTTTTAACAAATATGATTTTTAAAAACATATAATTTTTTGAAATCAGTTTTTATATCTATTTTTTGAAATCTATTTCTAAGTCTATTTTTTATTGATTTTTTAAATTGATTTTTTTAATCTAGAATCTATTTTAAAATATAATTTTTAAATCTATTTTTTCACAATTTTTAAATATAATTTTTTAAATCTATTTTTTAAACAATTTTTAAATCTATTTTTTAAACAATTTTTAAATCTATTTTTTAAACAATTTTTAAATCTATTTTTTAAACAATTTTTAAATCTATTTTTTAAACAATTTTTAAATATAATTTTTATAAAATCGTTTTTCGTATTCAAATTTGTAAAAATATTATTTTATTTTTAAATAATGTTGGAGCAATGGTGTCCCCTATTTAGATGAAAAACAAAGCGTTTTTGTCGGCACTAAACAAAGTTGGCTTTAACAATCAAGTAGAACCAACCTGAATAAATATTTTTATATTTATTAATTGTTTTATTTTTAGAAAGTGGTGGAATTTGGAAATGAATGTCCCTGATGGAGTAGTTACCAGCACCCTGTACAAATGAATGAATGTAAAGATAAAGAATGTTGTATCGATCAATTATCAATTTATTTCTGCCAAAGGGCCGCTAAATTAAATTACAAGACAGGGGCTTCGTGGAAGAGGTGTTTAAAGAGGTTACCGCCCAGGATGAAAATTGCCCCATTGCCGTTGAATTAAATAATGGAGTGCTTGTCCTGTCGTGATCCTTTTATTTCTACAAAAAGGTTGATATTTAAATTATGTACCTTACTTTGAAGTGTAGTTTTTCGTGTAATTATGAAGCACACTTTTTGAAAAGAAAAATAAATAAAATAACATAAATATGCGTAGACAGAAATATTTTATTTGGTACAAAATAGATGACTTCATTTAAAAGGGAACGGCCAAGCTTTTCCAAATATGGCCTTATTTCCGTATCAAAAGATTAACAAGACGTTCAATAAACTAACACGTACTTTTTTTTGGCTTGAAAAAATAGCTTATGGCCCAAAAAGTTTAAACGAAAAATAACGCCAGGTGTTTGGGTTTGAATATTAGCCGGCATCTTGGGGGCTGCCGCCAGCGCCCCTAACCCCGTATGAGCGATTTGCGAACTATCCTAACTTTTAAAATCGCGCAATTTAGGCTTAGGTCTCTTATAACTGGAACGCGCCGCGCGTGCAAAACATATATTTCGCGTCTTCAGCAGCGCGTGCCTTTACGTTGCTTTTCAGTCTCACCAACTTCTCACCAGATGTCGCGGCGGACGCGCACTTTTCAATTTCCCGAAATTTCTTTATTTTATTAAACATTAACCACTCAATATTTTTTGATACGGGTTTCGCCATAATTTTTAATTTTTAATGGGCTATAGGGCTATCTAACTGGTTAAAGCTTGACCGTTCGAATTTAAATCCATCCATTTGGAATTAGTTTCTTCGTCATTCAGATAAGATCAAAGTGTAGCAAATAAGTAAATACTCAAGACATTTAATGCCTTTAATTCAGGTGGCCGACTTATATCACGTAAGAGGGGGTGGCGAGCACTTCAAGCCACGCGTGCGAGGGGTGCGCAATTCGTACAAATCGCGTATACTCTAGAGAAAAATGATTTTGGAAATTTTGAAATCCACTTGAAAATTCTGAAATCTGTGCGAAACCATGGACTAATTAACACAGGGACACTCCGTTCCCATGTTATACCCATGGGGAGCTCCGAAAGATCCTTATTAAATGCTCTTCCTCTTTTAACCCCCCCCCCCCCCCGACAGAATTGTACTCGGGTCAAAACGTCACCAGTAGGACGGTCTTTTTTTGCCGCGACAATACGTTTTACGATAGTTTTGAGCATTAGATTATATTTATATTGGGAAAAATGAAAACACTCTGTTTAAGTAAATCGTGTAAAGGTGATTTCAACTTTTCAAGCTACAGCAGTAAACAGCGTATAAGTGGACTTTTTTTATACCATTCCCTAAACCAAAATTCTGAAATTGATAGCGATACAAAGGCTGTTTATTAAGCCTTGGTAAACACTTAGCAGAAACAAAATCGACATCCAATTCTTTTACTCCCTTTTTTTAAGTTGAGAAATGAATATCGTTTCATAAGTTAATGAAGAAAAATTCATTTTCTATTTACTTCAAATTAAGAAGGACAATTCTCGCTAATTTAAATCCGAAAAACAAAACTTTACGCGCCACAACATGTTAGCCACATTGACTAGCTTTATGTTCATTCTCCCCTTTTCTCATCCCGTTTGACCCTAGTTTTCCGTTAGTTCTTAACAATACCGCCAGAGTGCACATATAACAATCGCCCGAAGCAAATATTCGGGAACGGGGTGTCCCTGTGTTAATTAGTCCATGGCGAAAATCAGTTAAAAAATCTCAAAATCAGCTTACAAACCAGAAATCAACACGAAAATCGTGTTCTGAAATCTCTGAAATCACTTTGAGATTTAAAATCCCGTACGCAAAAATTTGTAAATGTTGGAATCCTTTAAACGCTAAAAATCGTCTTGAATCGTCTCCACATTGTAGAAATAACTACATTCTGATTTATGATATATAATTTTTTTAATTTACCGCGCTAAAGCGATGAGTCCCGGTCGATCGTTGAAACTATTCTCGGCATTTGAACCTCCCAGCAGCTCTGAAAGCGAAAGCGATTCTAATTTATGGAGTCAGCCGAATTACACAAGCTAGGGGAGGGGCCACTTCGCTAATGACCACTAAAGTACAACAGTCGACCCTCTTTGTGCTCAATTACATCAATTTCAACTCAAGACGGAAAAAGGCGCCTCTAAGCGGTACTCATTCAACGGAATGTACAGGGTGTCCTTGCATTTTTAAAGAATTAAGGTGTCGTTTTGAAAATTAACATTTCATGGACATCTCAACAATTTCGTAAAATTTACAGGTTTTGTTAAATATTTTACAAGAAAAATGCCCAAAATTTTAGTTATTTTAAAATTGTATTACATTGTATTTAAATGTATTTAGGCAAAAAAGTTTATAACTTTATAAATAATTTAATTATTTTAAAATATTTAAAAATTTAATTGTAAAATGGCTTATTGAAAAAGGTTATAATAATATATATGATATCATACGTTTGTAATATAATAATGTTTTTTACGTTATATAGACTAGGATCTTGTTTCAATTTAGTATTTTATTTAATACCCTTCCACGCACGAGCACCCTTTGCTCTTGTGGTAAGGACGAGTAATAAATTATGAAATTGATATAATATTAAAACTAAAGGCATCAATAAATTAATAATAATAATTATTATTATTGTTCAAACAAAATATAAAATTTTAAAGTTCAAATTATTTTAAGAATTATTTTTTGAATTTTAACTGATTTAATCATTTTTAGAATGACCACCCAAATATCAATAATTTCGAAAATGTTTTAAAAAAATTGGTTGTAATTATAAGACCATATCTGCTTTAATAGTAGATCTCAATATGGCTCTTTGTAAACTGAACAAGCAAAAACAAAACACCCGGTAGCTGAACGGATTTCTCGCTGAAGAGGCTCACAATTTACCAGCTTCAACAGTTAAATGATACCCGTAATTATGCAATTAAATTAAAAAACTCAACCGTTTTCGACGAAGAGAGATGGCTAAAGCTAATGAATCATTATCTCAAGTTTATTTTAAATTACTTATTTACGCTGAGTTACTGTCCAGTCTGTAACATAGAGTTTCTTATTTCGTGATGGCCACACTTTATTTTCACCAAACTACAACGGTAACCTCCCTGAACCTTTCCTGGATTTGCCAAACAGTTAAAACTAACAAGCAGGGTAATTTAAAATAATCGTAAATAATAATCAAGGTTAAACATTTATTAATTTTTATTCGTGATACTATTATTCGTAATTATTGTGAAATATTTCTAATCACGATTGAATAATTTCTAATCACGATTGAATAATTTCTAATCACGATTTAATAATTTCTAATCACGATTTAATAATTTCTAATCACGATTGAATAATTTCTAATCACGATTTAATAATTTCTAATCACGATTTAATAATTTCTAATCACGATTGAATAATTTCTAATCACGATTTAATAATTTCTAATCACGATTTAATAATTTCTAATCACGATTTAATAATTTCTAATCACGATTGAATAATTTCTAATCACTATTTAATAATTTCTAATCACGATTGAATAATTTCTAATCACGATTGAATAATTTCTAATCACGATTTAATAATTTCTAATCACGATTTAATAATTTCTAATCACGATTTAATAATTTCTAATCACGATTTAATAATTTCTAATCACGATTTAATAATTTCTAATCACGATTTAATAATTTCTAATCACGATTGAATAATTTCTAATCACGATTGAATAATTTCTAATCACGATTTAATAATTTCTAATCACGATTTAATAATTTCTAATCACGATTTAATAATTTCTAATCACGATTTAATAATTTCTAATCACGATTTAATAATTTCTAATCACGATTTAATAATTTCTAATCACGATTTAATAATTTCTAATCACGATTTAATAATTTCTAATCACGATTTAATAATTTCTAATCACGATTTAATAACTTCTAATCACTATTTAATAATTTCTAATCACGATCTAATTATTTGAAAGGCGATTTAATCTTTTTACAGCCCAAGCTAGAGATGGAATTTTCATCCTATTTTTCATTAATTAATCAGAAATATAACAAATAAGCAAATATATAAATAAATACATAAATATATTAATATACAAACACGTGAAAGCATTAATATTCAAAAATAAAGAAATATTCTTTATTCTAGAGTTGAACTTCTTTTTCTAACGAAATTAGCCAAAATGTCGGAGTCAGGCTTTAGACTGAAATACTAGTTATTTGCCATTTTATATTTTTGTTTGAAGCGAAGGCAGCTGGCTGGAAAGGGTTCATTTCTCACCAAAAAAAGAGAAATAGAATAAATCGGCGAAGTCCTAAAGCTCCCTCATAAAAAACTAAACATTTTGAAAGTCGGCGTTAAACCTTGGAGCAAAAATAGGTTAACTCGTAAAATCCTAGTTTTCTCATTCATAATAAATATTTGTGAACGGCTACCAAAGTTCCTTTATGTACACTTTTATCACGTAGAATTGCGCCTGTAAGAAAGCTTATATAGATACGCCACTGTTCTAAATTTAGAATTCAAAATCTTAAATATTTTTATAAAATAAAAAAGTAAAATAAAACATAATTTTAATATAATTATTTTATATTTTAATTTCCAAATTTAACGCAAAGCGGTGATGTATCTATATGGACTGTCGTCATTCGTAGAAAATGAAATTGGTAACAATGTTTTAAACTAATTTGCTTCATTTTTCCGCTTAAAAATTGAGCACTGCGGTAAAGAAGAGTCTACAAAACTTAAATAGCATTTTCTTCCGAAAACCTGCCGTAGATGGCGGCACAATATATACTGACGCGCCATCTACAAGCAGAAAAGGTGAATGCTCGGCACGTAATTTCCTGTTTTCTCATTTCTACAAAATTCTAAAAAATATCTGTAAGCTGTAACAAAAAGTAGTTTTTTCCGTCGCGTAATTTGTGAACGACCCCAAAGTTCGAAGTCACTCTAGTGTAAAAAAGGGGGAGAAATCCGCCTTCCAGACTCTTACAAAAATAAAAAGTTTTTGCGCTCTTTTTGGTGATTGCACCCTTTTTTCGCCCACCAGTGGCACTTCTTTTAAGTCACTCGATGATTTTTGCCGAGCAAGCCCGTTCTTTGGCCAAAGGAAAAAAGTAGAATTTTCTCATTTACTAAACAATCGCCGTCAGCGAGAAGCTATTTTTAACGGAGAAACAAGTTTAATTAGTTTCTAACGAACAACGCGTCGCTTTTTGAACGAAGAGTTCTATCAAAACCTTATTCCTTTGATTTTATCTTTACATTGAAAAACTTAAGAACCGTGGTATAGATAAAATATTTAAAACAAATTTTATAATTTTTTAGTGGCTTAGTCGGGGAGTCGTTAAGGGGGAAGAATACAGTAAAAGCCTCTTTTTCGTTCAAGCTGAACGTTTCTGTTTTAACAATTACATGATTTAATTATATTTTTCTTATTAGGCTAAACCTTCTTCTAGTGCTTAAAATAATTTTGATAATTCTAATATTAATAGTTAACGAGATATGAGGTCCTAACTAAAGGGTAGTTAAGGCGCTTGCCCAACTTGTTTAGCTCTAGGGGTTCGAATTAAAACGTAATAACGTAATTACTTTTAAATTTAAAATTGTCAAAATTATTTTAGTCACTAAACAAGAGGCTGTTCTACACTTAAATATTAATTTTATTAGTTAAAATACAAAATTAAAAGAATGCAGCTAGAAATAGCGCGAAAGTAGACAATGGCCACAGTAGTCTTCCCCCTTAAGGGGAGTTCAAACTACAACTTTTAAAGGTTAAAACGTTTGGCCACGGATTTTATATAAGTAATTAGCACACTAAGCAGCGTGAACGGCAAACGTAGATACACTATTTGGGGAACCAACCCAATTTTATTCGTTTAGGTGACCGATTTTAGTCTTTTCATATTGTTTGAGATTAACAACTATTGGAAATTCAACCAATTAAATTGGCTATTCCGTGACATCACTGACGCGGGTACTGAAAGCCTAAAGCTAATTCCTAATCTCATACAAGAAACAGAATAGCAGAAGACTATTAATTTTTTTTTAATATAAACCCATTTTTAAGTGTGACAAAATAATTGGTGCATCTGATATGAACAACTAATTTGGCACAAATAAAATTGAATAGTTTGAATGGTAAATACCTTAACATTTTGATTGACCATTTAGGCTTCTTTTTAAGTCTTAAACACGATAAAAGAACTAAAAATTTAAAGTCCTTTGCAAATTTTTAAATCAAAGATTTCGGAAAGATCTATAAAAGATTTAAAAAATTTAAAAACAAAAAATTAAAATAGAGACTAATTTAAACCAAAATGAGACATTTATTTGAACTTTAGTATCCCAAAAAACTGGCTTTTGGTATCGACTACATATAGCCTGGAAACATTAACGTAAAAATAATTTGAGCCGACGGTGGTTTTCCGTGGATTGCTTGAATATAGGTTGCTTTAGAATAATACCAACTTTTAGATTTAGCTTAAATCTCTAGTATATTTAACTTAGACTGTGGAAAAGTCGATAGACGTTAATTTGATTTAAAAAATCTATTGATTTAAATCAAAATTGTTTCTTTATTTAAATCAGTCACCCCCGCGGATATAATACGAAACCTTTTCCCGGATATTTTATTGGGGCTCTTAAACCAAACATCCGCGTCGCTGGTGTAACAAAGTTGAAAATATAAAACAGCGTAACGAATTTGTTTGAAGGTCACTTTAATATATTACGGTCCGAAGATACTTGATCGAACATTATGAATAAATGAATGAACAAGTACCAATACGGTGTCCTATTTCAAGTTTGCTTGTGGAGCGAAATCCGGTATCAAAATAATCCATTTTAAAAGGTCGCCATTGGAGAGAAAAGTCTAATAGGCAGATTCATCCAGCGCGAGGAGATTTATTAACGTTTTATTAACGCCATTGTGCAAAATGGCGGACGCCACATGCTCTAATAAAATGTAGGCAATTTGGTCAGAATTTCCTGGGACGCCATCTTGTAAAATGGTGGACATCATAAGTTATAGCTCAAGTAATTGTAGAGCTCGGGGAAACGGATAAATTAACCGGCAAAATTTGAATTAATCATATAAAATTCGATTAACTGTTTATTTATGGATATGATTCGCGACTATTATACGATTTAATATGTAAAAAGTAAGTTTTTATTCGGATAATTTTGGGATATGGATATAAAATGGATATATATGGAAATTTCATATCCGAACGCTGAGCCCTAAGTTATTCTTAGACGATTTCCCACTTTATCCCTACACTCTGAACCTTTTAATTGAGTTTCGTCATAAGATTATAATTATGTTTCTCAAAAGCATTAAATGTTTACTGAGAGTCAGTTCTAGAATGATCACAAATTTTTGGTGAACGTCATTTCTACGTCACCTACATATTTCGACTAACTGAAACTTGCGGAATAATTTTGCCGTGACTACTTCGTTATTCTGGCACGTGTCGTGATCAAATACGTTTTGGGGATGAAAGTAACGTGGCCTTATTGTTTTAATGGTGCTTTGACGTCACTGGCTCTTTCTTTGACAAGTGTCCGGGCGCGTGTCGCGGAACCACCTCGGATTTTCTCACAAAGCTCCGCCGCCCAGAAAAAAAGTTTATATTAAGGCCTTAATTATTTCAAAGAAATTTCGCGTTGAAATTAATTGCAATGTCTACGTGTTCTCCGTACACGATTTATTGGGCGAGCTTAATCGCTGGAAAGGAACTCGACCTCGCGCGTCAAGCACCCAACGACACGGTTTATCGTTTGGCATTTACAATTCGGAGGTGAAAAGGAAACTACGTGGGCCGACACAAATTCCCGTTTCGGTGTTTGCATTCCTGCTTCGGAAATTGACAAGAGGAGCGACCAGTTCGCTGGGAGGAAAATGTTCTCCACGTGTTGATTCAAATGCTTTTGTTTATGTCTAACATCACGAGGATTTAGTTGAATGTATGTCACAGCTATTGCGCTGTAGGTATAGCGGCTAGAACAATCCAATTTGAATCGTTGCGAAAAGATACTGCATTTTGATCCTAGTCAAGCTACGTTATAGCTTATTATTAGTTTTCAAAATAAAAATCTTATAAAAAGTCGTTTATTTTGTTGATGCTTTAAGACACTGCACTTTGATGTTAGCCAAACAAAGAAAAAGTTAATAATAGGAGTAGTATCGTCGGTACTCAAAGATAAACTGACCTTTGACCTCCGATAAATAATACCAAAATAATTTCTTCAACAGCAGAAATGTTCTCGAGTAACACGGTTCGTTCTTTAAATATTGAGACTAGATCTTTAATTTCTTCATTTAAAAAGGCACCTAATCATTTGGAAAGTTCGATCGCAATTTCGAGTTGCCACTCCGAGCGAAAGAAGATCAAATTGCCTTTGCCTTTTCCATACAGTACCAAAGCTCTAGCACAGCCGCTATTTCAAAGATGAAAATATCTTTCGAGCGTGTTTTCCCTTCTCGCTTTAGATAGAGAATGTTCATCCCTTTATGAGCTAGGCCTTTAAAACTACCCAAACCTCCAGCTGTTACATTCGCTTCTGCTTGGTGGCTCTCAACTACTGATTTCTGTAGCTTACCATGTAACAGATTTATTAGTGGCGTGGCAGATTGGTTAGCAAGAGGAGCCGGGTTTGATCTCCGCTTTTGGCCTGGGGGAAAACTCGGTACAACTGCTTCCCTCTTGAGTTTGAAAGTTAAAGGGGTTTTCCCCCGAGCTCTCCTTAAAAACTTAATTGTTGATCTTCGGTTTAGAGTGAAATCAAGTTGGATACATTTTACACCTCATTCCGAAGCTTGCATTCGTACAGGTTCCACATTTTCCACTTTGTAATACTACAATAGCGCGGTATTTCATGTAATCTTATATTATTAAATAGCCGTTGAGAATTTACGATAAAAATTTCAACTGATATTAGAATTAAACAACATTGAACTAAGCCACGAATTTTCGAATTAAATGCAACGGCCATTTTACAAGATGGCCACCAAAGATATTATACTTTATACTTAAGAAATCGGACGATCAAATCGTATTAACCGTTTGAATTATGTTTTTATCGCATTTCGTTTCTCAATGAATAATTTATGACAGATACGAAGGTTCACGACCATTTTATAAAATGGCTACCGAAATTAATAACAAAGTGTTATCTGTGAGATAATCTTGCTAAAGAAAATTAAGTTTTTTAATTTCTTCCTTTGTCCATATAAAGATTTTACAAAAATACTCTTAATGGCAGCTTATTGCTCAAATTGTTAGAATAAAAATATAGAATTTGGTATTTCAGATATTAACCTTCAAATATAACAAGTTGGAATTAAAATTCTATTGTAATTCGCCAAAGCTGAAACTCCATATAGGTTCAATTAAAATCGCCGTTGGAATGAAGACGACGAACATTTGGGAATATAAATTTTCATTAATATAGCAAAGTTAGCAAAGTGCTCTAGAAGGCAACAACGTGAGGAGTACCACGACCTTCGAGAATGAACATTCTTGCGGGCGTCTAGTTCGCTGGCTATCGAAATCAAGTACGTTTGCAATCTAATTTTGCACACCTATTGTTAGTTTGAACAATACTAAAACAGGCCTTATGAGTTTTGTGGAAATAAAATTATTTATTTCTTCGTGAGCCCGGGTGTACCACATATGAATCTCTTTGAATACTCATACTTATTTCACCAAATTCGTCTTAATTGTACAAAGCCTAGGCATTTTTCAATTCAAACAAGTATTTATACTTTTTAACAAGTTTGCTGCTAGATAATAAGTGGTCATACTATGTCCCGATTTGTTGAGTTGGAATATTATAATTATCAGTATTTTTACCTCTCCGAGGGGACTATGTCACCTAGGAGGGGTTTTACAATCACCGTGTCTGTAGGTCTGTGGGTCTGTCTGTATGCGAACGAATTTTCGGGGCAAAGTGTAATCGCTGCGTACGCAGTTTCTTAGAATTAGGGAAAAGGTTTTTCCAAAAGCGCCCTCTTTTTGTCATTGGGTGTATTATGATTTTCTTTTGTGAATTGTGATTGAACGTGATGAATCTTCGTACAATTTCAAGTGGTATACAACGCGTTTTTTTCGTTTTGCTTACTTTAATCGTAAATTCGTAATTTATTTTACGTGTTTTCTTATCGGCTTTAAATGTGTGATTCATTTTCATTATTTATTTATTTATTTTGAGATATGCGCTGTTGTTTAGCCTTCACTATTCAGTTAAGGGTTTTGTGTGCGTTATAAGCCGGGAATTGTTAACGGTAAGGGGTTTTTGGTTTTTTCTATTACAATTTTCATTACCGTGGGTATATGGATGGACATTTTCTGGAATTCTATGTATTTGAATTACCTTGTTGTTTGATTGGGTTATTATTATATATTTTGTATTGCATATTTCTGATAATACAATATGTATTACTGTGGGTATTTAAATTGCGTTTTTCTTGATTCCTAAGTATTTTAATTAACTTGTTACTTAGTTGGGTTATCATTATATTTTCTATTGGTTATTTTTCTTGTTTGTTGATAATGTGGGGGATAATTCATGTCTACGGTTTTTTATTTGCCTTGATTTTTATCGGCTTCGTTGGGTTGTCGTCATGAGCCCACGCAGTTTTTATTAGTGCTTTCACTTATAGTTTTGGTTTTCGCTTTAACTTTGGTTTTTCCATATAACTTTGATTGTTTAAGACCTATAATCCAATGAGTTGGTTTTTCTCTATAAAAAAGTTTCTTGCACGTATATTTTACGTTTCGTGAGCGTTATAATAATTTAAAATTTTGTATTTTCTATTTCTCATTTTGTTGCTTTGGTAATTTAATAACGTTTTGGGTCTAAAGTTGGTTTTTTGTTCTTTTGATATTGGAAATTTGTTTAATGCAATAACATTTGTAATATTTATAATTAAAATAAAAAATAATCTACTGGTTGGTATAGCACCGGGATAAAATTTTTTTGGAGGACGCTTTTGATGGCGAAATATCATTGAGTACCGTGTCCAGTAGTCAATACGCCCAAGGGCAAATCCTTCCGAGGAGAGGTATATTTTGGTAAGCTTGCCAACATGTTTTAATCACCGTGTCTGTCTGTGGGTCTGTCTGTCTGGACTGCGAACGCGTACGCATTTTCGGGGCAAAGTGTAATAACTGCGTTCAACGTTTCTTGGAATTAGGGAAAAGCTTTTTCCGAAAGAGCCCTATTTTGTCATTGGATGTAGTATAAAGTTCTTCCATTTGGCGTTAGTATCGGGCGGGATTCGAGCCCGAGCCCACCTGCACGACAGATGAACGTTCTACCACAGAACCACGGATACATCGTACGCGTACGCCTCTCTGAAAATGAGAAACTCTTCCGAGGAGAGGTATAATTTGGCTTACCAACTTGTTATTTAAACGCTCGTATAAATATATTACGTAAGCTCGACAGGAATATGGCGTCATCTTGAAGTTGTTAAATATTCGACTCCGAAGTACGAACGAGAAAAGTAAAACGTCTAAAATGTTCACGTGACTCCGTCACTCCCGACGTTGATGTTCAAACTTAAGAACTATATTTTTGGCAAAAGTAATTTTTTTAGAAAAAAATAACAGGGTCATTATCAGTAAATTCGAACATTTACTGATATGCATGCATAAATCTTCACGATAAACCCAATATAGTAACTAATATTCTCAACTTTTGTTGCAAGGTTTTAAAGTTTTCACCTCAACGTAGAATATTTATGGTAACGCCCAAAAATACAATAGGATATATTTAAGCTTAAATTCGAGAACAACTTGTCATTTTTATTATATTACGCATGAAAATTTTTGAACTTATCATTCTTCGAATGACCGGTTCAATTTCAAACCTGTCAGAAGTATAATATTTATAATTTTTTTTCATTTATTTTAAATAAAATGTAAATACATGGCTTTTTGGTAAGAATTTTTTTATTTCATTCAATTTTAATTTTCTTTAAATTGATGTAAGTTATTTAAATAACGAACTATTTGATGATTAAAACTGATTTCTTAAAATTTACTTTATATTTTGAAAAAAATTCGTATTTTATTGCAATCGTTTTTTTTATGGTTTTTAAATAAAATTTAATTAATTACTGATTGAAATCGTAATTTTTAAATTATGTAATAACTCACTCAAGGTTTTACTATATTTAAAAAGTGAACTATTTGAGGATTTAAATATTTTTTTTAAATTATATTTTGAAGTTATTTCAAATTGAACCACTTGCTGATTGAAATGCCACTTGAAATTAATTTTTATTTTGGAGATTTTAAATAATAATAAATAATTTATTAGTTTTAGTTTGTGATTTTTGAAATCATTTTTAACTATTAAAAATATATTTTAAAATAATTTTTAAAACGATGATTTTAGTATATTTTTCATATAAAACCTGCATTTTACTAAATGTTTGTAATTTAGTTTGTATCTGTAATAACAAGCTAAAATTTAATTTATCCCTAATTAAATTTAATGACTTCTTTTAATTTTATTTCGTTAAAAGTTATTTTGCTTTCAGTGGCGTAGCCAGAAGTTATCCGATCGGGGTAAAACTTTTTAAACGTTCAGGGGTCGAGGAAGTGCTGAAAATTTAGAAAGGGTTAAAGTGGGGTGGCGGAGTGGTTAGCACTTTCGCCTCGCAGCAAGAGGAGCCGGGTTCGATCCCAGCTTGTGGCACTGGCTGAAAACTCGGAACTACTCCTTCCGCGTTGAGTTTGCAAGTTCTCTCCCCACTGGTTTAAGGGGTTTTCCTCCGAGATCTTCGGTTTCCCCTTCCATAAAAACTTGTTGAGGTTAACGGTAATAGTTAGTGTAGGGAGCTGTTGGCTCGAACGCGTGGCATGCAGGGCTTTCCACCACCCTCCTACGCATTGTAACCCGGCCACCTGAATTAATGGCTTCAAAAGTCGCTTGACGACTTAGGCCTAAGGTGGTGCCTTGGGTATTAGCCTAGCTGATTATTATTATAATTCTGAATTTTTTAAATTATTTATATAAATAATTTTTAAACATTCATTGAAAAACTTAAAAACCTAATTTATAAATAATTTAATTCATTTGTTTATTATAAACTAAATCGATTAAATTTAAAGTAAAATTAGAAGTTTACAATATATAAGTAACAAACCAAGCTATTAAAATGAAACATGTTTATTCGCCGGCTCGACGCAAATTGTCTTCATACAGCAGTTTGGAAAAACGAGCCTGCGAAAGTTCATGTTTCAAACTAATAACATTAGACGAATTGCATTATATTCTAAAACGAATTACTAAACGATTATTAAATAAAATAAAATATTAATAATTAATTTATATTATATTATTCATAACAAAATAATAATAATATCAAAATTGGTTAAAAAAAGAGAGCGTTGAACTTACATTAGCGAGAGCGTATTGCGAAATCGAGAACATCCAATTAATTTGAAAGGCGAAAACGGCCAAAATTAAAAGCCCGTTCATATCCTCGCTGTGTCTTTCGCTTTTGAGACAAGCTAGGGTTCAAAGAACGCCGACACCCAAACAGACTCCGAGAGAGAGAGCCCTTTATTTAGAAGTGCAAACAAAGAAAGCATTGAAAACCAGAGCGAACTTGGGAAAATTCGTTTCACCTCGGAAAAAACCAAGCCTTTACCGCGAATTAATTTGAAAAAAGCGCCACCGTATCGTCATCTAACGGCCAACTTTAGCTCTATCTTCGCCTACCTACATAATAAAATTTTTAATTATTATTTCCTTAAACATTAATTAGCATACATTTTTATTATAATTTAGTAGAAAAAAATAACTTTTTAATATAATATTTATAGTGGTAAAAAAATTACAATAGATGTCACCAGTTTATTAAAAAAATTGGTTTACACGACTTTTTGTCCATGTAAGCAGAGAGTGTAAAGTCGCTTCGCTACAGAGAGGCGCCTCTTCCTATCCCCGTAATGTTAAAATTTCGTGGTACGTTTTTTCCCCATGAGAGCGTTGAAGAAGCAGACGACGGTGTTTGCAATTCCCGGACACACGATGGCACTGTAAAATTGCTTATCAAAGAAAAATAAAATTTGCTCTCAGTAGGTTTAAGTTGAATTCAGCTCAGTCAGCTGTGATGTTGAATTATTTTAACTATTTAAGTAAAACAGTTGATTTCGTAAGAAATATAAAAGTAAGTACAAGAAAAATCCCTCCCTATTTCATTTCATTATTATCAACTGTACTTTTTTAATATATCAAAAGAAATTCGTGGAATCTAAAGTGGAATATTTTATGGGCTGGCCAAATCTTAATTAAATATAATCTTTGTCAGTGAATTGTCCTTTACCTTGCAAAACCCAATGGTTATCATATTTGGACAATTCTTCATCATGGTCCAGGAGCTGGTACTTTAAACGAGTCTGTTTAAAATAAAGTCATCCAAATTGTCAATTCAATATGAATCTGATGGTTTTAAGAGGCTATTGACTGATGCAGCTCTGTACGCTGCCTGGTATTGTTGAGGATTTGGAAGATCTCAATTGTCTCCTTATTGGAAAATGGAACCAAAGTAGTTTTCTAAAAATCTTGACTAATTCTTCCAGTTACTAAGAACTTAAAACCAAAATTATCCTTTATATCATTCCATAGGAGTAGCAAAGACTGAATTGATAGTTTCCACCCTTCAATACAAGGTAAGGTTTTATACCTACAGTTCTGAAGCTACCATGTATTAAACCTTTCCAATTTTTCTTTCAGCATTGGTATGTGGATGGATTGATCAGTCATTGCTCTCTTACAGTGTGTTTCATTGTTTAATGTCCTGCTATTGCAGCAATCAAAAAGACCGTTCATGTGTAAGAGGAACTTTGCTGTGTATGTGCTTTCAATTGTTAAAACTCTCCTAATCCCATTGAACAGGCCATTTGAATTAGAAACACTTTGACTGCAAATTTGGGCAGCTAAACTGACTTTCATGTTAGAAAATGCTGGTAACTTGATATGTTTACGTTTCAGCATATGTGTGCTTTGAAACTTACCAATTTCTTGGTCTATTTTGAAAAAATGTTCTAGGACTGCCCAAGAAACTAGATTGCCTTCCACTATTATGGAAATTGTTCCTCACACTTTTCAAGAGATGTGGAGGATCAATTTCAATGAATGGCTTTTCCACTGATATCCCCATACTTTTGAACAAATTTTGATTGCCTGTTCCTTGGTCACAGACTACAGCTTTGACAATAAGGCCAATACGTTTTAGGTGAGTTACGCAATCATGAAGCAATATCTTCAAAGTCTGTTCTTGACAAGCATCTTTTGTGAGGAAGTAACCAATTGGTGGTTTGAATTTCAGTTTTATGTCATTCACCATGAACACTAGGGCCTGATTTGCGTACTATTTTGACCTTCCATATGGACCGAAGTCTACGAAACCCGAGGGGGTAGCCACTTAAGAAATATGGTGTACAAATAGCGAGAAATAAAAATAAACATTCCTAGAAATCCACAAGAAATATTGGAAATATTTGGAAATCTGGTGTACAATTTCTTTCCAAGTGCCTACCCCCTCGACGAAACCTTCAATGTTATCGTTTTCATTATTGTCAAAATGTTTAGTTGAATGGCTATAATTATGTTAAGTACAAATATATTTAAATGGAATAGAATTCAATATATAGTTCTGGGTTTAAATTCATAGGAATTGACTTCATCCAGTATAAAAAAATTCATTTAAAGCGAGTGTTCATCATTGTGAATATTTTATATAAATTATCATTTTCTTCGTTGAATTGATTTTGGAGGGCATAATTTGGCATTTGTAGTGCTGCGTTTACCTTACACAAGATTGTAGTTGTAATATGATCTTCAGGTGCATTTATATTTGCTACTATTTGAATTAATTATAAATGAACATAAGGCAGTAAGAGACCATGGCGGGATATGTTTTTGCCTTCAGTTTACCTAGGGAAAACCGTGGTTTCATTGGAATTAGTAGGTGTAGCTAATGGTGTAAGCCGGTTTTTGGTTTTGATATTCATAAAACAATCGTCAGTGAAATGAAGACCGCAAAATACGTGGTTAAAGTGCAAGCAATTTGTAGTTTTATTTTGGAGCTTTTCACTGTTTACATTTTGCAGCCACTGCAGAACTATTAAGTTTTAAGAAATGTTAATGCTTATTAAATTAAAACGCGTATTCACCGGTCTTTATCCCTTGGAAACTTGAAAAAAAAAAGACAGACGCGTGGTTACTTTTTTATTCGATTTACAATTTTTAGCCGAACAAGACATTTCAAAATAAATTAAACTTGCAAAAATACCTAAAACACTTCCTTTTTTGCGTCTTCTCAAACTCTAATCTAGCGCGCGCCGGAGATACTACTAGCGCCATCAAACGCCCGGGAATTGTGGACATTCTCGGCGAATAAAATCGTACCACGGATTTTTGAAAGAGAGGCGCCTCTCTGTAGCGAAGCGACTTTACACTCTCTGATGTAAGCCTCTAAGGTCCGACTTAAGAGTCTACCTTTTCAACGGAATCAGTTTACATATTAAAGGATTTATTATTTAATTAAAAATTAACTCAGATTATTATTTGTTTGTTTAATTTAGTCAAATTAAAACTTGTAGTTGGTTTTATATCGGTAAAGAAATACTTTTGAATAAATTCGTTAATTTATTTAAAAACACATTCGTATCTCGATCTAACGCTCAACTTTGGCTTAGCTGGCTTGATCATGAACCAATGGTTTCCTAATCACTAATGACATGAATAAAGTTGGCATTTATTATTTATTTAAGCATTAACTAGAATTAAAATATGGTTTTTAATTTAGTCAAAATTGAACCAAGAATGTATATATTTTAAAAATCATATCAGTCCGGAATGTCACTTGTTCATTTTTTCCGGTGCGATTGACGTCATTCCTTCCTCTGACCTCTTTCCGAAGTTTCCGTGAATGGAAAAATTAGATCGAGATCAATTTCCCACATCTAGGGAAAATAATACCCCGAAAATCGGGAAATGGGGAATTTAGACAAAAAATGTGACAATATTGATTTAATTTGAAAAAAATATATATTTTTTGAAAACAATGAAATCCACTATTCCCAGGGAAATGTTTCCGGTAAATACGAAAGGTTTCTCAGATTTTGGAAAACCAGGGAATTATTTGTACGAAAATGGATATTTTAACTCGGTGAAAGGGAAATTTCATTTCCACGATCTGGCATTACTGAATTCGAATATGATGACCGCGGATCGTTTCAACATGGAGCTACGGATGTGATGGATGGAAAAATCCTATACCTATAGCGTTAACTATCTTCCCGCATCAATGCGGAAGAAGCTCTCCCAGAATCCCTAGCGGTTTTGGCAGTGTCGTCACTCCTCTATGTTACGCTTTAGCTGACTTCTATGTACTTAACAAGTCGGCCCAGCCGAAATATTAGTTTCACATCGACACAAAGTATGGTTAAGCAAAACATGATGAACATAATTCTTTAAATAATTGAAATTAGTGGAAATAAGATTTAAATCAATACTTAAACTGGGATTCAAATGTGGGTATGGTTCAAGCACCAAAATTCATATAATTTCACAAATTCATAAAAAAGATACCCGTGAATGTAATTAAGCTTAAGTCCGACTGCTTCGGATTTTTTGGTCTCCCATATTCTAAGTACATAAATACATTCTTGATTAATGCATATTGGTATTGACTTAACTTGCAAGGTAATCTGACAAAAAGTTATATTTTAAATTTCGATCTATTTGTAGCAGAGGCTATAAACGGGTAGTGTGAAGGGAAATAGAGTCTTCGATGCTTTAACTTTTTAAGCGTATTAATAATATAATCTCGATGGTGACTTGAATACACCTATCTTCAAATATATTGGAGAAAGACGGAATGGAAGGGGCAATTTTCCTTAGACTGAAATTATAATGCCGACTTTGGTCAATAGATGGTGCTACATGTCCAATATTTAGACAACCAATTAAATCGCAGTAAAAAAAAAGTGTTTTAAAGATGGCGATCGTCGGAGTCGCTGGTGTTATTTTTCCTATAACAGGTTACGTTCCTTCGATTTTAAACGTTCCTGATTTTACCGAAAACGATATTGTATGGTACTATCGCTCAAAGAATGATACCGACGATCATTTTAAAAAAAGTTATAAGTTGTTTGTGGAGGAGTACATAGATAAGAAGCATCTATTTGAAAACAACAGTATGGACTCCTCATCACAAAGGCTTATCGATATAAATAATTCTAGACAAATAAAAAATGTAAATTGGAACCCTAATAACTTTATATGAAAATGGCAACAGAAACTTACTTTTATAAAAACGTGTCAGTAATTTATATACCAATGTTTTAAGATTAAAAGCAATAACTATCTTAGAAACTACAACCAAAAACAACCGACCGAATGCAAAGTTTACTGTTTAGAAAAATTGTAGCAGACGAAATTTGAAATATTTATTTGAATTTCAACCACTGTTGCCATCTATGTAGTAAAGTGATAATTAAAAATACAGTCTTCGGTAGGCGCACAGTATGTAATTTGAAGATAGGTTTATTTATTATTGTTTGTTTACAGTTCCATTATTGCTTTTATTACCCAAAAGGAAGTTCGTCGGGTGTGGATTAAACTCTTAGTTTGTATTTTAAACTTTTTGTGTGGTGTAACGGGTGATGAAGTTTTTTAATGTCTCTTGTTGATTTATTTTAATATTAAATTCCCTTGTTATAGTCGGTCTTTTAACCTTGCGTGATGAAACTAGTGACTAAGTTCTTTAACGTGTGTCTTGTTGATTGAGTTTATCACTGAACTTTAAGACTAGTTTGTCTTGTAACGCTAAAATTATCTGGTATTCTTTTTCACATAGTCAGATGATTTTTTTTAATCATTTCCCAAAATTCCCACATTCTAAAATTTATGGCTCTGGTTAGGAATTCTCTTCCGCGAACTCATCTACCTACCTGGACGCTGGTCGTCCAGGTGACAGGCTAATAAGCTTACCCCTTCCTTTCTACCCCCCCCCCCCTTCTTATCGAAAGTCGTTCTGGGACTACTGGCCATTGTCCCTTTCCACTTTCCTGATCTATGCCGAGCCGCGGCACCGACTTTATTGGGCTTATAGTGTTCCCCCCCCCCCCAAGCTTGGAAATAAGGTTTATTTCTAAACTGGTCAATTTGGCCAGTGACTCCCAACTCTTGAATTATTTAAGTGGTCACGTAGACCAGTTGGTTAATAATACAGTAGATAATTTTGAATTAATAAACTAGACACTGGACCAGTGAACCCCTAGCTTTTGAATAAAAAAACTACTCCGAGCAATTAATAAACTGGTCTTTGACCCAGTGACCACCGCTTATTTCTAAGCCTGGTTCCCCCCTTCGTTAGCGTTAAAAGGTTCTGCGCTTCATATTTTTCCCGTTGAGATTTGTCGTCCTCAGTCCTCACACGGCACAGTGTTTCGAAATCGACTTTTTAGTGACAAAATTAAAAATCAACTCAATATAATAAATGTATATATATTTTAAATTGTCGTTTTAAGTTGTATCCGAAAATATAAATTATATTTCGCTACCTGCCACCAGAGGGTCAAACGTTCCCTACATGGAATTCCATAGAATTTCTTTTTGCAAAGCGTGTATAGAACTATGTTATACATTAATTTAAAATTTGGTAAAATTCGGTTAAACAGATCTTCTGTAAAATGCAATCAAAGGGCCAATTTTGACCAAAATACGGCTTTTTCTAAAGGCTTTTTATCCAAAAGTTGCATGTTGTTGTAAAATATTTCATCACTGTCTCGTAGAACCGTTCCCGGAGGATAACCTGCAAAAAATCCGAGCACCAATCACCTCCAAGTTTTTAAGATATATCAAGTTTTATCACGTTTAAAAAACCTTTCTTGAAATAGCTAATTCATGGTGTCTCTGTACATCTTGTTTGCCTTTTCGTTACTAAAAAACCTACTACGAAGGAGAAACCCCTAGCTAGTTCGAGACTATTTGAAGCCAGGCACGACAAAATCCCGAGGGGCTAACCACTCTTAGAAAATCTGTACACCGGATTACGCTTAGATTAGCACTGCCAAAGGCAGGGACTTCAAAGATTACGCGTAATCCTATTAGTACAGTCAAAGGTACGGTTCTGTACACCGATTACGCGGAGTGATCAGCCCCTCGCAAAATCCTACTAATATTAGAATAAGCTAGGTATTTCTCCTTCGTAGTAGGTTTTTAAGTAATGAAAAGGCAAACAAGATGTACAGAGACACCATGAGTTAGCTATTTCAATAAATATTTTTAAACGTGATAAAACTTGATATATCTTAAAAACTTGGAGGTGATTGGTGCTCGGGTTTTTTGCAAGTTATCCTACGGGAACGGTTCTACGAGACAGTGATGAAATATTTTGCAACAACTTGCAAATTTTGGATAAAAAGCCTTTAGAAAAAGCCGTATTTTGGTCAAAATTGGCCCTTTGATTGCATTTTACAGAAGATCTGTTCAATCGAATTTTACCAAATTTTAAATTAATGTATAACATAGTTCTGTACACGCTTTGCAAAAAGAAATTCTATGGAATTCCATGTAGGGAACGTTTGACCCTCTGGTGGCAGGTAGCGAAATATAATTTATATTTTCGGATACAACTTAAAACGACAATTTAAAATATATATACATTTATTATATTGAGTTGATTTTTAATTTTGTCACTAAAAAGTCGATTTCGAAACACTGTGCACGGCCATCCACAAAATCTGCCTCCCGGACGCCTGGCATCTTGTTATTTTTCTGCGGGGCTCATGTGAGTCCGTCAAGCTCTTGTCGCGCTCCTCTTACTCCCACCCCAAATATTCCCCCCCGAAACCCGGCTACCAGCCGGGCCGCCTGAGCCAACCGTATAGTGCGGTACGCATCGCACATTTACGGACCTTGCATTTCCATACCCATATTCAGACCTTGGCTTGTCCAAAACATATAAAAAATTGATACATCAAGGCCATTAAAAAATGTTTTCTCAACTGCTCTTGTTATAAAAACAAATCGTTTTATGGTATGAATAGTAACTCTCACGGAATTGAGCGAAATATTGAAAAGCTTATTGCCGAATGCCAAGTCTATTTGTATGTCTCCGTCTGTAGAAAATTTACCATTCAAACCAGGCATAAGCTCGACTCCATATGGGCAGAAAAGCTCCATACATTTTGTCCGCCGCTGTAAGAAATCCAGGTTGAAATCGCCAACGATGACTGTCGGAATTGAGTTACTATACTTTTGGCCAAGCAACGGGCCAATATCGTCTAACACCAATTTCAAACTAGCGGCTAGGGACTTGTAAATCAACAAAACATCGAATCGCTCGCCTCCCAGAGTGCATTCGAACCAAAGTCGCTCAAAATGAGCCCTAGCATTACGAGTTCGATTGGGGAGGAGACCATATTTCACCTTTTCTGAAAGGTTCGAAGCAAAAACTGATGACCTATGGTAAATGGACGAACCGAATGTGACCCGTAAAGATTTACGTTTTAACGTAGTGCCCCCAAAGTACGCAAAGCCAGGAAGTGAGATATCATCACCTTCTTTGGCCCATGTCTCAACCAGACAAAGCAGATCAGCGCCTATCATAACAGCGTCGTAGCAGATATCCGTAATACACGCACCAAACGATTGGATATTCTGGAAACAATAGCAGGTCTGACGTCCGAAAACGGAAGCGAAAGTGACAATAGGTTTCAATGGCGAACCAAAAGTTGCGTAGCGATAGTTTTCGGTCCTGAATATGCTTTTCCCGTCTTTTCTGCATATATTTATTTAATTTTCACTACCCCATTTCACTTAACACCGATCGAGTTAGTGACCCTTATGAAAAATAGCACTATTTGCCAAACTGAAAAATGCACATGCCCAATTGATCTATCGTTTTTATTTCTTTATTTAAATTTTTTCCCTTTCTGGAAATAATTATAAAAAGTGTAGAAACAAAATCGAATCTTTAACAGCTTTGCTCTCAATGTTTGTTTCCCTTTAAGCAGTTAGTGGGATTTTATAAGCCTATTAAATAATCTAGATATGATTATGCCCAACCTCTTCCAACAGCTACACTTTCGACCGAAGCACTTGGTCAAATTATAAAGAAATAAAAAGTGCATAACAAAATAAAAACCAAAGAATTGCTTGGAAATTTTTATGAGATAAAAAAATTGATTTACAACAAAGCCAAAATGATGTTAACTTAAGATAACAATGTTATATGTGCTGGTTAAAGGTCACTTATCAGAACTCAAATCTAAATCTAAGTCATATCAAATCCTGTATACGCATGTGATAGCAGTTTGACAACGCCATCAACACGCACAAACAAGTTTTAATAAATTATAATAACGTTGTTTGGAGCCAGTTGTGTCTTCCCAACCTTCAATGAGCCGCGTTGTCCATAGATTCCGGATGAGGCAGATTTTCTTGTTGGAAGTAGGAAAGCAAGCATTTCTCTGTGATAGCAAACTTACTAAAAAGCTTCCAGCAAAGAAATGATGAAATGTCACGATGAAGCTCAAATTGTAGATTGGTTCGGCATTCGTTCAAATTTGAATTTCAGTTGTAACAGTCTCGGCTTGACTTCTTAATAAGTCCGCCAGATGTCACCGCTAAGTCGAAATCGCCGGTCCATTTACAGAGCCTAGATTCATCTCGTTTGACTGAATTCCAATGCGTAGCAAAACGAGGAACTGACCCGGTAAATAGCCCCGCCTGTAACTCTGCTGGACTGACGTCACTGAAGACCTCATATAAAACCATCAGTATTGCGCTGTAGGTCTTTAAACACACAGCGCAAAACTCCCGGTATTACAGAAGGTCCGTTGGGTTCCGGGTCCAGTAGTTCCATCCGCAGCTCGTGTTGGTGCGATTGAAAATCCAATGTAAAACCATCGGTATTGCGCTGAGGTATTGAGAATACTCAACGCAAAACACGTAAGATCCATGGTCCCCTGATTAAGTGCTTGCATCCGTCGCCAGGGCTGATGAATGGATCCATCCTCGGATTTTGATGTTTGAAGATCACGTGTAAATACCAGCGGAACTACTGTGAGTTGCGTCATAATACACTCACAATAAGACAACCGGTTTGACACGTGACCCGATTTTGATGGGGAAGGGAGAATTTCATGATTAAAATTAATAAAACCCTTCAAACTGATGTCTTTATGGTATCTAGCCACCGAAACTATACAGTACTTTATTTTTAAAATGAAAACACAGTGACAATATAGTTACTTTGCGTCAACACCTACCACTGATTGTTCCCGACAAGTAGAATTTTTTAATTGTGACCCCAAGATAACAGTTAAAACGAAACTAACCTCTAGCACTATTTGCTTTAAGCAGGCCATTAGTAAATTAAAGATACAGGTAGATACTTATTCCATCCTGACCTTGAGCTTGGCGATCCCACGTAAAACCGAGTCGTTTTCACCGAATTGTTTTTGACACATTCGGCGCTTACCACCCGGTGAGATCTAATTATTATTATTAATGTAATGAATTGCAAAAAATGTGATAGTGGCGTAAATTCGAATCAAACCAAGGCCTTGCACCTCTCATGCGAATTTAAAACATCGCGTGAGTACGTGCAATTCCTAGGTTCGAAATTTCGAGAAACATATTTTAACGGCATTGTTGATTTTTTCGGCCGCGTGAAAACACCGACAGAGAATATCCTGAAAAAGTGACCACATTCAGAATGATTCCTCCCGGTGATTTCACATGGCTAATATTGCTGGTCGTCTCGTTTATTAGCGACGTCGCCGATTGGCCCCAAGACCCAACGTTGATTCAGCGTCCACATGAAATACACAAAGTTTTTCCTGGATAATTGAAATGTTAATCCAGAAAAAAACCTACCGATTCCTTCGTGTGAACGAAATTCATATTCTAAACTATTTGTCCCCGTAATAAAGTAAAATGTTCAAGTTGCCAGAACTATCAGTACCCAAGTTCGGTAAAGCAGTAAAGCTAAAAAAAAATTATTTAAAAGATTTTTACCAATGGCCAACTCCCATCTGTTTAAGTTGTGTCCCTGGTCACTGCCGTAGTCCTGGATGCCGTGTCTCGTCCCTGGAAACGCTGGAGCAACTTTGACGCTCTTAGCCGAGCTCGGACCCTTTTTATACCGGGGCAAGCCCTGATTCGGGGTTTTTCTCGTGTTTCACTCGTACCATCTCAAGTGGAAAGTTTTCTAGAAAGTTCGAAGGTGGTACGTTTCGGATTATCAAGTAACTATTGGCACGCCTTTTATCGCGCTATTAACATGTGTTGGGTTAACGTGGGGAGGGGGGGAGGAGGATTACCCTTTAAGTGGAAAAAGGGTTGCACCCCTCAAAGTGGGGCTGTAGTACTGATAGAAAACAATGGCGGGAATATGTTCAGGCCGCGCAGTGTAGATTCCGCGGTGACGTCAAGGTCGAATTCCATAGAAATGGAATTTTCCATCGCGTAGTTCAAAATAAGACAACGTCGTTTCCAGGTTTTACCGCAAACTGATTATCTGGTACCGTTAATAAAATAATTAGTACAATGTTTTCAGATTTATTTATAATATAATTTTTTTCAATTCAATTCAGATGTTGTTGAAATTTAATCGAAATTAAGTAAATTAATTGAAATAGACTAACAATAATTAGTTATCCACCCATTTTTTCGTAAAGCTAACTTTAATCACTATTTACAATTTCTTTTCTTTTTGTCATCCGAATGGAAAATTAAACAAATGCGTATTTAATTTATTTATAATGCGATAAATCATTGTCTTAAGTAGACAATTCTAAAGTGGTAGTTTTAGTTTTCAAAGCGTTTTAAAAATCCGCCAATCAAATCAAGGCGATAATGAAGTTTAGGAATTCACTAGCGTGTGGTGCTATTTCGATATTTTTTTGCGTCATTGCGAAGATGTAAGAAAAGCGTTATATTTAAAATGCTGATTCTCAGTTACTTTTTTTTACCAAAAGTTACTAGTTTTGAAATCAGTGACTAAAAGTTACTAGTTTTGAAATCGGTGACTAAAAGTTACTAGTTTTGAAATCGGTGACTAAAAGTTACTAGTTTTGAAATCGGTGACTAAAAGTTCCAAGTTTTGAAATCGGTTACTAAAAGTTCCTAGTTTTTAAATCTGTTACTAAAAGTTCCTTGTTTTGAAATGGGTTACTAAAAGTTATTATTTCCAAATTTGATAGGCTATATCTACAAAATAAAAATATTTTTCCATAGTTTTCAAGTGAAATTTTAGTGCAAAAATTTTAATTCTGGCATCAAAAATATGGATATCGTATGGTCTAGCATTAAATTAAATAATTCAAAAACAATAGAGTGTTGTCGTCTGATACGATTTTGAAAACTTGTAACGTCACAGCTATAGTGTTAATAGAGATATTTAACGTCGTCTGCTTTCCCTAGCTTTGGCAGTGTAATGGTCGCCATTTTGAGCGGGTTTCTCAATACGAAAAAGCATTGGTGACGTAGACCCATGGACTAATTAATGTATACATTAATTAGTCCATGGCAGCATCGTTTTTCCGTTTGATGACGTTTTGACTCGGCTAACTTTGCTTAAGGGGGGAGGAAAAGAGGGAACAGCATTAACAAGACTTAGTCACCGATTTTATGAGAGAGTGGCGTTGTGCGGACCGTCCCTGTGTATACATTAATTAGTCCATGGTAGACCCCTATACAAGTGGTAGACCCCTATACAAGTGGTAGAGCTCTATAGTGGCCGCCATGACAGTTACCGTTTTTTATCAATAGGCAAATTACAATGGTGACGTCGCAGGGTTTCAGACGACAACACTCTATAAGAAAATGAGAAATTAAAATTAAAAAAATTATTAGTTACGTTCGAGTATCAGAGATAATAAATACGGAGTTTATTTATTAATTATTTAACTAATAATTAACAACCAAAAACGTTTTTAAAAACCACTTAAAAATACAATAGACCACAATTATCCTCGGATGTTTTTAAAAATAATGCAATACTACATTAAAAGTAAATCCAATCTAATAAAAAAATAAAATATTACCTATAAATAATATTTTCCAGTATTTATCAGTCTGTAGCGAAAAATCAATTTGTAAACATGTCTCAATCATTGTACAAAGACGTGTCTAGCATGATTTCTTTATTTGTGGACATTTGTACCTATAGTCTTAGTCGATAATTCAAAATAACGGTCAAAACCGCCGCGCCGCCGATCAGTCTAGTGAGAGCTCATGGTTACAAAATATACCCGAATTGTTCGAAATTGATATACAGCTCTGAAAATTGATATACACGTGCCTTGAACTATACTCTCGACTACTTAAATATTATTTAAAAAAAAAACCGACTGGAAAAACTTTTATAAGCAAAAAACGCTCTTGTAAAAAAAATACCTCGATGTGGTTCCATATCAGGTTTTAAGAAGCACTGTGACACGTATTTCCATAAAAAATTCATAACTTTACCACCTTTACCACGCGAGCTACACGCGATTTACCATTTTTATTCCTAAAGTTGCGGAGATGCGGTGTAACGTAGAACCTATATTTTAAAAACACCCACAAACTAAGATGCGCGCGTCCTCGGCAACAAAGGCGTTTTTGTTTATAAAAGTTTTTTCAGTCGGTTTTTTTTTAAATAAAATTTAAGTAGTCGAGATTATAGTTCAAGGCACGTGTATATCAATTTTCAGAGCTGTATACCAATTTCGAACAATTTATCACCATGCGCTCTCACTAGTCTAGTAAAATATTTGCGGGGGCGTAATCGTCGGCCATTTTCGGTATGGAGATACAGGCCGGAAGGCAGGCAAGGCTGCCATATTTCGATAGACCGAAAACGGCCAACTCTCTCAAATGTTTTCGTTTTCAACACGAAAATTTTGCGGCGTAGCTATCGACTAAGACTATTAAGTGTTGCTTTTATTTGACGATTGTGTTAAAATTATTCGATTTGAGGATCCTTTAAAGGGCAACGCAAGTGGCCATGCCGGGGGGGGGGGGTAAATTATCTTAAAGATAACAAGAACGACTGCGCATGCGCTATCTGCCATAGCCTTTCCTTCTGTATAAATGAGCCTCTTTACTCTGTATAGTCTTTAATCGCGAAAGTGGCCGACACAGCTGCCAGTTGGGCTCTTCCACAGCCCAATTGGGCTACTTTTTATATCTGCTTGCGGGAGAAAATGATTTGAGCTGTTGGGCTACTTTTCGGAGGTTTTCGACCATATACACTTCAATCGGCAGGATATCGATTTCTTTCAAAGGAATAAGCTTTAAAGCACTCCGAAATATAATACCCTCAATATATGTACAATTTTTCATAAAAAAATTCATAATTTGATTAATTAGTACTAATATTTCGAATATTAAAAATTGGAGTTTCTATAAAATTTCCCTAAACACTTAAAACTGTTGAGAAAGTGCGCGACGTCTAGAATTTGGGCTTGTTTATAAAATATGGCCTATTTTAAATTGAGGCTCCTTTGAAGTGTTGTTGGTCGCAAGAGGTAAAATTATATCTGGCAGTGCTGGTGGCCAAGGAAAGTGATGTTTTCGAGCTTATTGACAAATCGGATCCTTTCTACAAAACAAAAAAATTAGGGCAATTATTCAAAAGAAATATAATAAAACCAAGATAAATATTCAGTCGAGGTATAATGATTGGGAGAATGGATATAAGGCCTAAAGTTTCAACCTCCATAATTGTAATATTCAGTCGGCAAATAAAAAATATCAACGTCAAATAAAATAACTCAGATTTTTGTTGAAGCCATGAGTTCGTTGGCGGTGAGCAAAGAAAATCTAAAAATTCTGGAATGAGCGCGAAATTGCACCACGTAGTTACAGTAGAAGAATGTTTTCGCGCGGTGTAAAATTGTCCTTGGAAAACTAACTTATGTTTTGTAGAAGATAAAATGGTTCGAAATCAAGTGCCCCCCCCCCACATGGCCACTTGCGTTACCCTTTAATTCCATGCCATTATTATCTCTTCCATTATATAACTTTCGGAATACAATCAAACACTATATTATATTAAATAAACTTTAATGTAGGCTTATTTTAAAAGTTTGGAGAATTTTCAATCTAGGAATAGAAATATGCCACCATTATAGATTTAAAATACTCTTTTTTCTAAGTTTTGACCTTGCAAGCGTTCCTATAGTGCTGTTCGTCAATCTAACGTGCTAGCATTGGCGATTTTGACATTCTTATTGCAAAGAGAAAGGGTGGGATTCCCCAGAAACATCGACGTGTGTTTACACCAAAGACTATATAAACTACCGCTATATAGTGAACTTGTATATAGTCTTTGCGAGACTGCAGCAGGTGTTCACATTGTCACTTCATTTTTTGGAAAGTTTGTAACGTGGCTCAATTGTCAATTTCCGTTCTTTTTGACGAGTGGCACCGAGGCCCATCCCGCGTTTGGCCATTCTATTTCTGGGGCGAAAAGGATTATAACTTAGAACCACTCTTTAATAAAGTTTCATTCCACCGTCCGATGTACTTAAATACCTTTTAAAAATCGAGTATGGAAACGCACTGTTAACGACTCAAGGTTGGCAAAAACCCGGCAAAAAACATGTTTTTGCAGGGACAAGTGGGAAAAACTGGTAAAAACCGGAAAAAATGGAAAAAACTCTTTTCATGCTAAATAAATTATTGATATATCTATTAAGTGACTAATTTGGTCATTGCAAATAGGAGATATGCAAAAAGGCCAGAAGAAGACTGAATAGAATAGAAGAATATACTGCTTTCATTATTTATTTTTTATTGAATTTTGTCACTAGAGGTGGAAAAAACGGAAAACAATAGATAGAAAAAACCGCGGAAAAGTCTAGTTTTTCCACCCTTGGTAAAATTGTGCCAACCCTGGTTAGCGTACAATTGACCTCGTTCGTTAAGCGTATATTTCGGGTCAACTTCAGTTGTCATTTGGCTTAGCTTTTACCTCAGTGTCAGTTATCAGAAGTTCATAATGGTTTTTCTTATGTGTGTCAGTTCCCTATCTTCCACGTGTTTACATTTCCACTGAGAGCCATTTCTAGAATGGGCACCTGAGACATATGTCATTCGCCGTATTTAAGTCGTGTATTTCGCCGGGAGTAGTGGCTCACTCCTGTAATCCCAGGCGTCCGGGAGGCAGAGTTTGTGGAAGGCCGTGTGAGGACGACTACCAATCCCCCAACGGGTGGTCGGGATACTTCCGCCACGGGTGTCCCCACCCCTGTCCCCACGTATCCCCCCGTTGGCGTGGCCGTTACACATATCTCACCCTGATTAATCAGTTATTGTGTGTGTGCTGGTGTCTAAGGCCTCGGGTCGACACCGATGTTTGTGTATTTCAAAAAAAAAGTCGTGTATTTCCTACATGCGAAAGAGAAGATTGAGCGTGACTGTGTACTTCCCAAAGTTGAATGACGCGCTAATACGCTAGGCCTTAATTGTTTTCCTTGTCACGGCCAACTTTGATTTCGCACTGCCGCGCTAATATTTGAAAATCCCATGTAAATAAGCGAAAGAAAATAGTCCCGCTAGGGACGCTACGACTCCTCACAAAATATGTAAATTTTATTTCAGGAAAAGGTGGGGGAATCGAATTAAATCCGAGCAAAACGTTCAGTCTCGTAATAGCAATTTTTTTTCGGTAAAAACACGTTGGCATAAATGAAAATAACATGTTTTAGAATTATGTTCGGGTAAAATTGCCAGAAAAACTAAACTAATTAAAGGAAATGTGTTTTTTAGTCAAAGAGGGGAGAATTGCATATAAGGAGACGCATTATTGATACAAGGCGCCATTTTTAAAATCATTATTAGAAAATCGAGCTTAGAAACGTCTCGGTAATTTTTGATTTATTCTTATTATAAATAAAACGTATATAAATTTGAAACCATACCGTCTTGTACCTAAAATACAAGAAATAGAAAAGATTTGTCTTTTCACGAGTTCCCAAGCAATGAAAATCTTCGGTTATTATCAGAAATACATGAACCGCAATTATCAGCGTCCTATTCCTCTAACACGGGAAGCAGGTTACCCGTTTCCCCCCACCTTAGTGACCGGATGTCATCTTCCCCTCCTCGAAAAGAGAACCTCCTCACTCCCGCGGCGAAGGTTTGAATACGCCACCTGGCGACGGCCGAGCGAAACTTTCTCGAAAAACAAATAAATAAAATATGATGCTGGGGGAAAATTAGAAGTGCGTCATGTGTCAGTGAAAGAAACGCTGTGACTATTAGAAGAAACGTTCAAGGAGAGAATAGCTCAAACAAATATCATCGTGATCAGTTGCTATACATTAATGAAGCCCAGTTAACGACTAATATAATAAAAACTAGACTTACTTGACTACGTTAAGAATTATACACAATAAATATTTGTAATATTTTGTTAAAATAATTGTACTTGTTTTATTTGAAATATAAAACTAAATAGCAACGTAAGGTATCTTATTTCTACTAGTTATTTTCTCGTGGTTTATTTCAGTTTCTTCTTCTTCCGTTGCCTTCTGTTTCTTTGGTCTTCCCATATTCTTTGCTACTGCAAGCCTAAATATTTTTATCTGGGTTAGAGGTCGGGGACGGTTAATCATTATCCATGTTTTTTATTTTTTTTGGAAAAAAATGTAAACAAAGCAATAGGTGTTTTCAGTAAGTTTGCGTCACTACGGTCAAAATGAAATCTCGAAGTTGGCCGATAATTTAGTGTCGTCCGCTATTTAAGACAAGGCTTACCTGACGTTTAGTTTAACAGTAAAGTGAAAGTTCTAACTGCTATAGAAGATTATTTATTTTTGCTGAGTATTTTATATCTTTCAAGGTTAGTAGATAAAAAAATAACTAAAACCAGACTACCTAATAATATACATAACACATAAAAAGATATTTTTAATACAACCCTAGCCTTTATTTATCTATTTGTAACGCTGTTAATATTTTAAACTAAAATTGTCTATACGCGGGCCTTAGTATCAGCAGCCGGATCTTAGCAGACGATGCCTTGCTCAAACATACTGAATTCCCATGAGCCTCTATAGCGAAAATCTTTTGTAGAACCACCTATTTACCGGTTATTATTTCGGAAAATGATTAAAAAACATGTATTATTCGGAAAATTTGAGCTTTTTATCGAAAAAAAAACGTCGTTTTTCCGATTAATTTTACAAATTTATCAAAAAATTAATAATTTTGAGAGCTTTATATATTGAATAAAAATTAACCATCCCCGACCTCTAATCTGGGTTTCATATATCTTAAGTAGCTACATTAAGTAATTTGTATATTTTCTTATTCAAACAAAACTAAGTGTTTCTCTGTTCTTTCATACATAAATGGTATGGTAAGATTAGCTAAAAAGGTTTATAATTCATCTACTTTTTCCATTTTGGACAGCTGCTTCAGCTACCGCCTTCCACAGTTCCACTGACCTCTATCAAAAACAAAACACGGCTAAGCCTAGGTTTGCAGGCCACGTTTCTCACGATTTTCTTCGATGAAATAATTTATCTTAGCCTCACTGGATGGCGGTCTAGTTACCCGTGGTGCATTCGACATTTTCCCTGTAGTCGCGGGAAACGGAAAACCTTCCCCTGTCGCACGGGGAAATTGCCCCCCAATAAAAAGGAGGTCGTTGATAATTTCGGTTCATGTATTTCTGTTATTATGGTTAAAAAACATTAAACGAAAAGATTTTCAAATGAGTGAAAATGGCCAAGATGTAGTATGTAGTGAACTTCCATGCGTCCTTTCGTGTAATTCTACTACACATGTTGAAAGTGCTAGTGCAAGTTCTTCATGAAAGGATATTTCTGAGGTGGCTTTAGATGAAATCAAAAAGAAATTGTAGAAATAAAAAACTCGTCACCATAAATAAGTTGCAATCAAAAATTTGGCGTCAAAACCAAAATTTACAGCAGCTACGAAAAATAGTTGAGCTTATTAGAATTTAAACAAAAGCCTTACCTGAAACTAGTACCACTAATTGAAGATGCTGCTGAGCCAGAAAACCAAGAAGCCTTATTCTTGTTAGATTTAGTAAGCAATTATAAAGGTAAACGTCCCACATGGTCAACAAACACTTTACGGCTATGTGCAATCTGGAACTTTGCGTCTCGTGAAGGTTACCAATTTTCAAGGGAAAATGGTTTCCTCAAGCTCCCATCAAAGATGACACTGAAGAGATATGTTGAAAAAATTGAGGGTGAAACGGGAGTTACAAAAGCCTTCTAAATCGTCCGACAATCAAATTCCTGAAGACTGTAAAAATATTTTAGATGCCCTTTTGATCACTCCTGAAACTCAATCAGCCGTATTCTGCGTGACCCCCTAGGCAAGAAGGGTACCGCCCTCTTGCTTAAGAAGCTCCGGTTGGCTGAAATACACAGGAAACAGTTCTCCCTCCCCCCATTCAAGCCTTCTTGCTTTGGCCCTTCTATTGGCTTATCACACGTCATTACTATGACGCAAAGATGATATAGATAGTTCAGTTCAGCTTCAAGCAGTTCACTCATAGACTATTTAATATGGCCTGGACTAAGCAATACTTAATAGTCTGTTTATTTTCAGTTCCCAGCTTAGTGGCCTGCCATCTATTTGTGACCCTCACAAATTATCTACATTCAGTTCGCCATCTATTTGTAACGCTTAAAATAAATATAATTTTATTCGCCATCTATTTGTGACCCTCACAAATTATCTACATTCAGTTCGCCATCTATTTGTAACCCTTAAAAATAAATATAATTGTATTCGCCATCTATTTGTTATTGTTAAAAATAATTAAAAAGTTAAATAAATATTTTTGTTAGAATTATTTATAACATAAATTAAACATATAAGTCTTTTTTATTACCTACAAATTATTTAAACAAATTTTGTTCATAAAACATAACCTCTTGATGTTTAAGTATTACCTAACCTCTTTTAATAATATAGAATTAACATGCAATAATGGTGCTGTTATTTTCAATTTGCATTTATTCAATCCAATTTAATCGTTGTAATACAATAATAAACAAACAAAAATAAAAACCATCACAAAATCAATCTGTAGTATGTTGTAACAATTAATGGTATAATTTTATTTTGTTGGTTTTGATTATTTGTATAACAAGCTAAAAAAAATTGGATCTTGAGAACATTTACCCTTGGTAATGGCACCAGGTTAAAGGCAGAGCCTTTTCTTATAAAGAAACCAATATCCTCCTATCAAAGATGGATTAACGAAACTTTTCAGAACTTTGACAACATAAAGGTGTATTACATATCTTAATTAAGAAAGCTCTGGTTAATAAAAGCATGATGGGAGAAATTTAGAAATTTCTCGCGTTAGCTCTATAAAAATTATTTTATACATTTTATAAAGGTGCTCTGAATACCCAGCAGCACAAATACTGGATCGAAATAACCGACGCAGTCAACAGCCTTTGCTCTCAATATCGAAATCCCTCTGACAACCGCAAGAAGTGGAATACTTTAAAATCTAGTCTCCGGGCTAAAGCCGCATCAATCAATGCGAAAATCAAACAAACTGTCGGAGGATCGGCATTTGATTTACCAGAACTTACTCCATTGGAAGAGAGGGTAAAAGCTTTATTTTCAGAGGTGTCATATGCCGGAACACCAGGTGGTATCGAAACTGCATATGATGCAGCAGCTTCTGGAAGTAGAGTAAACATTCATATTTCTAACGTACTTTCTCAAAAATAACACCGCGTATTACATTCCAAATATTAAAGCCATTATAGTTAAATTTAAATACAATGGTAAAAGCTTAATAAAATGGTTAACTGAATAATTGAAAATAAGGAAAAGATTAAAAACCATAGCACAACATACAAATTAAATACAGCCCAAACATTAACATGCAAAAATAAGCAAAGCCAAAATATTTACATACAGGCACAACATGCGAATATGTGTAAAGCACTAATAATTACAAATTTAATGGTTTTTTAAGGAATGCTACAGAGACCTTCCAGTTTGTGGATGAAATAGCCCTGTAATTGATAAATAATTACCAATAAATTGGATTATTCGTATTAACCTTAGCTATTATACATTTCTAGAGATGGCCAATCAACTAAAGAAAATGGCGACGATAGCAATCCTTTTCAAAGGATATTTAATGCTGTGGCACGACATCACAAGTGGAATTTCCATTTCCAGTAAGATTGCTATCAATTTTTACTTGTTCATAGTAATTCAAATGTTGTTATAGGTTTCGATGATGGTCAATAGGGTGAAAGTGTTCAAAGCTCTACACATAGCTTCCAAGAGCACAACGAAGCCAGTACCACCCCAATTGTAGCTGTTCCGAGTGCTTCGCCAGAAGTGGTGTCAAAAACATCTGCAGATAAAAATTATAACATTAGTATGAATAATATTTGCAAAAAAAGGGCAATACCTGGCGGGGAGATGGTTTTATAATATCCACTACGAGACTGATTTGAGAACGCTTTCCTCAAATCAGTTTCTGGCTGCTTGGCCATCATCAGTTGTAGGCAGGGAAACTTCCACTTGAAGCTCAACCCTATTCTTCTTATAGTTCTCTCCTGTTTAAGGAGAGAACTGGTGATGCTCTGGACGGTTTTGCATCTGAGGAAAAAAAGCTCGCAGTTTAAATTGTCGAGTTAAAGGAAACTCAGCAAGAAATAAGGGTCACTTTGATCCGAGTAGCTGATACCTCAGAGAGGAATACTTCAGCTCTTGAAGTAGTGGCCGACAGTTGTAGAAGGTTCGCTGATGCGCTTGAAAGACTGGTGGCTTGTGAAGAGCGAAAGACGGAAGCAATAAGGCAGCTATTGCTAGCAGTCACTTTTGGTCAATTGCAGCCACCTGTTATGGTAGATTAGGCGTTAAATTATTTTTTCTGGTTATGATGCAAGAGGATTTAGACCTGAACCCAATTTCAGTTATTTTAAACGAATGTGGGGATGGAATACCTCGTAAAAAACACACCATTATTTCTACCTTCAGGGTGGTGTGGAAATGAAATAACTAACATGATTTTTTATTCATAAAAATGTTAAATAAAATTTGACGATACCTTTACAAGCTGTTGTCTCTTCTATAAATTGCATTTTCTTCTAAGCCTAACGCAGCTATTGCGGCGACAGCAGCAACAGCTCCGGGAAGCGCCATAGTGAAAAATGATACCAAAATGGCGGAACAAGCGCCGGAAGTCAAAATGTTACGTAACACTCATGACGTAACCACAGCCAATAGAAAAGCAAAGGCAAGAGAATTCCCGCCAAACATTTCAGCCAACCGGAGGTTCTTAAGCAAGAGGGCGGTTCCCTTCTTGCCTAGGGGGTCACGCAGAATACGGCTGAATGTTCTACCAAAAATATATTTTTATATATATTTTTGACTTCAGTAACATTCACTTTTCAACTATACTAAAAATATATCTATTTAATATCAAGAATGATTATTTTAAAAATGTAGGTAAATAATTACCTAATCTAAAATGTTTGAATTTTTGGTTTTATAAAAAAATACTAGTCATAATTACGCATTACTGTGATAAGGTGTTGGCCACATCAGACGGAGCAGAGCCGGAGATACACATTTTTTTATTTTTATTGTCGTAGACTATAAATAGAGTATTAAAAATATTTCAAAGCTCAATTATAATTTAAAAATATTAATTTATTCTTTCGTTAATAAAATAAAAATAAAAAACCTGAAAAAAAACGACTTTTTCTTTGAAGAATAACAGCTGAATCATGGACAGTAAATTAAGAGGACAGGTTTTCGATACCCTTCCACAGTGCATTTTATTTCTCCCCGCGAATCAATCAGCTCGAGAGACTCCGAGGGAGTCTTGCAAGGTCGTTTGTACCACGTGATCTTCAAATTTCAAAATGGCAATCTAACGCGGTTGATATTGTTACGTAATTTTTTGCGCTTTATATTTTAGTAATTTTTAATTTGGGTTTTTTAATTCAATAAAAACGATCAATTGATATTTAGTATATCATATTTAATCTATAAAAACGTGAAAAATACCTTTTGGCGTAAAAATGTACTTCGTGTTTATATTTTTCTTTTTTCGAACAGTATCGTCCGCTCTTAGCGATACTTGTTTTTTTCAAATAACCTTGGCCGACTCCCTTAGTGTGATTTGCTTACGGGGGCTAAAAACCAGGCTTTTTACCGATCCTCTAAAATCTACTATCCATGGCTGAATGCACTGGAAGTCGGCAATAAAAAGAGAAAATATGTGAGGACCTCTAGCGCTACTTCTCCCTGGCGGGAAAAATCTTATTTGGCCAAAACACGGCGATTGTTATGGCCGCTATAGCGCGAAATCAAAGTTGGCCGTGTCCTTGTCGACGCTTAAATCTCCGTTAGGCCTAATACAAATTTTTCATGTCGACGCAAAAATCTCCGTTAGGCCTAATACAAATTTTTCATGTCGACCCAAAAATATCCGTTAGGCCTAATACAAATTTTTCATGTCGACGCAAAAATTTTCGTTAGGCTTAATACAATTTTTTGATGTCGACGCAAATCGGCGTTAGGCCTAATACAAGATTTCGTGTCAACGCTAAAATCGGCGTTAGGCCTAATACCAAATTTCGTGTCAACGCAAAAATCTCGCCCCTGTTTGAAAATCAACACTTACAAGAACCATATAGAGAGTAGCTTACACCATGGGCCAAATAATGATAAATCCAACAGCGCTAACACCCGCCGACCACTATGGTCACGAAATTTTTGGTGTCCTATAATTTTAACAGTGTACTATATAGGACGTTTTTTCCGATTTTTCGATATTGATGACCTATAAATCCTATAATTTGAAAATTTCTTTCTGAAAGTGCGTCCAAGAATTTCTCGGCTCGCAGCTGACAAATGCGATGAATAAATGTACTTTTAGTATTTTTCAGTTTTTTTTATTTAAAAAAGTTTTATTTTACCATACGTCAATGGGTTTATTTAAAAGTGAAATTTTATCAAACATCAGTGAGATATCCGATGCAAAATTTAAATTACCGCCAAATACAATGTGTCCTATAACTTGGACTGGAAATCTATAATTTTTAGTCCTTGAGTCTATAATTGGATTTTGGCTATCTGGCAACGCTGTACACGTGGTCGTGGACTCGTCGTAGTAAATATCCTCGAATATTTATTCACAGTAATATCATATATAGTGTGGTACTGTGGTTATTAAAGTAAGTAATTATTTTTATACGTACTTAGTTCATAATATAAATACGGCCTCACAATCTGTAACGGCAGTCGACCGAACGATCTATAAATGTTCACTTCCTCATTCATCATGTAAATAAGTATTTCATGTCATTAACAAACTACTTTTACTCTCGTAAATGTCTTGCGGTTATAATTGGAACACAACATATATATAATTATATAATATTAAACATATAATTTCCTAGAATCGTTAAAATTAATCTAAAAATGAGGGCCAAATATGGCAGGATTTGCGAATTACAACCGCCACTTATTTCCGAATTCCGACTTGCCCGTTCCAGAGACGAAAAAGTCTCGTTAACTAACGAAAAAGGGGGCGTGTCTTGTTAATTAACGAGAGTTTTTCAAAAACGCGTTCCAGAGACATTTTAACGAGACAAAAAGTCTGGTTATTTAACGAGAGCTAGACGAGAGCTCCAGAGCTCTCGTTAACGCGTTCGGATGCGAAAATAGTGAAAAATGGCGGCGGAGTTTCTTCGAGCTAACGTGATAAAACAATGTGTAAACAATATCGAAACAGATGTCCCGCTGAAAATAATGTATCGCGAGTGAAAAAGGATTTTTGGCACTACCAATCAAACATTTACCTGAAACCGCGTTTATTGAAGACGCCCCATAGATTTTGCTACGCAGGTAAAAATTCCTTTACCATTTAATCATATGTATAACGATTATTAAAGTTTTGGAAACGCATTTCATAACTTCTTGTATTTTTCTCAAAATTGAAAACCTTTTTTTTCCAATACAATAGTACAAATTCAAATTGCCGCGAAAAATATTACAAGATGGAACAGTGTCGCCCTCTAGTTTTAAAAAACTGCATATGCTAACCGCGACGGGATAAAGTTCAATCCGTACTCACTGCTGAGCTATCGACGATGCGTACCACATCCTATTCACCTGCGCCATGGACTAATTAATTAATTAGTCCATGCCTGCCCCTATCACACTGGACGTCGCCCAACGCTGGTTTCAGCGCTCCAGAAGAGCAATCTACCGAACACTCTCGTGGGGGTTCTTAAAGCAGTACATGGCGGTCATATTGCCACCTGTGCTATTCTGCGACGTGCGGTGCATTGACATTCTGATCGGTTTCCTTATTTTGTTTTCCTTTGTTTTTGGTGTAATTCTACCATTTGTACAGTGTTCTTCGGGCTTTTTATTGTTTTTCTTTTTTGTTTTTAAATTGCGCGCCTGGTGTGAAGGCCCCCGCTATAGACACCAAAAACTTATAAAACTTTATTCCAACCCAAGTTCAATCCCTGTCATCCCCAGTAGCATTGTGTTTCCGTTTTTTAGTCGGTTATCAACTTATCAGTCGAAACAGTCGGATAGGAGTTGAAGTCGGCATTGAGTCGGTGGAAGACCTTACAATGGCGTGCAGTCGAAGTTCAACTATTACCCGACAGCCGGGGAACAGTCGGGTTGCGACTCGAAAAAGGCAACATTTGCGGAAATAAACAAGTCGCGTGATTTTGATTTTACTTTGGGGACCCCGTAGTCCCTAGCAGTTAGAAGTCAAGAGAAGAGCGTTGCCAGACGTCCAATAATTTATTTTTTTATTCAAAAAGTTTTTTTAACATACGTCAATGGGTTTATTTAAAACTGAATTTCCATCAAACATCAGTGGGATATCCTATGTAAAATTGAAATTACAGTCAAATACATTTTGTTCTATAATTTGGAGTGTGAAATTTAGAACTTTTAGTCGTTGGGCAAAAGTGACATAATTACCAAAAGTATGTCAATCGGACTTATTTCGTAATGAATGTTACGAGCGAAATACAAGTTGGGAGGGGAGAAGGGAAGGTATGCCTTGGGGAGTAAAGGAAGTTAAAATCAACAAATAACGCCTCGTAGTGAGGACCGGAGGAACTAAGTAGCACTGGTCAAAGTTAGTATATTTTTTGATTTTTCGTCATTCTGTGGAGATGCTATCGCCATCTACCTACGATATAATATTATAGACTAAAAAAAGATCCAGAAAGGCAACAATAAATAGTCTTTTATGTGGTCGATCTCGAGTCGAGCATTCAGTATAACTTTAGCATACGAAAGTACAGGGATTGTCACACTTCTGGTAATTATGTCACTTTTGGTAAGACGAATCTCTGCAGGACGGGGTCCTGGTATCGCGGAAGTTATGGGATAATTTCGTATCAATCTCAAGTTTTAATTTTATTTTGATTTAAATAAATCGGTCATCGGTCGGACGAAGTTTCAAGGTTTAAATTTGTTATATGTGCGGATGAAGCGCGAGTGCCTGAACATTCCAGAACTAATTAACAGTGTGTGGTTATGTGATAGTGCTTGTGTGCGAACTGTTGAAGGACTAATTGTAAGAACAAGACATCTAGAAACTGAACTCTACGAAAACTGTAAGAATTAAAATTATTTTTATTATTTAGGCTGGATGTTTTCAATGTCAATTTAATGGTAATTTAGTACTAAGTTAGTTAAGTACCGTCACGCTGACGGTGGGTTTTTCTCTTATTTCAACACTGTAAAAATCCCTGAAGAAGGAGGAACAGTTCCTCCGAAACGTTGGATTTTTTAAATAAATAAATTGTGAATTTTAAAACCGTTTTAAGTCTCTTTTCATCAACGAATTTCATAAACATTTAGTCATTTACCATTACAAATTTGATCAGGAACTAATGTTATAGGTTCATTCCCATCAACTGATGATAATGACGACATTAAATCTGAAACAATTGATATGTTAATGAATTACCTTAGAGATATATTATTTAAAAACTTGGTATATACCATTAAATAGGCTTTCAAAGTCATGGAAATCATTATTAAAATCTCACTACTGTTTACCATCACAACGATTCACAATGACAACCACGTGTTTTTGGGATAAATGAAAAGCACGTGCAGACGTGCTACAAGATTTAAGTCCCTAAAGCTTGGATTAAAAAAAGTAGGCACTACTATTGTTAATCCAAGCCTAAAGTGTATATAGTATATGATTCGCTATTCACTAGTCTTTGTTTCGCCCCACTATTTTGAAACGGTTGCACCATCTAGTGATGATAGATAAATAAATTTATTATTATTTGGCCGATGGTCTGGGCCCGTTACAGAGATATTTTCAAAACTCTAGTAAGTTAAAAAGTTACCAGAGCAAGTCTACGAGACCCGAACTCTCGTATCTTAAACGCGTTCCAGAGACAACTTATCAAGAATTCGTAAACTCCCGCTCTCGTATCTCTGGCCTTTTTTTAATAAGCTCCGCCCCCCCCCCCGTCATATAGCCAATAGAAACGCCGGAAAATATCGGCGGGAAGCGGGTTAGTTCAATCGCTCAGTTAAGCCTTAGCTGTGACTTTTTTTTTATTTCTAGTAAACACTGTTTTCAAGAAATAAAATAATTATTAGAGATAATAATAGTAGTCCCAGTAATCTGCTGCCTCATCTCTCTCTCACTCTATCTACGGCTAATTAAAGGGGCTCCAAAGTTCGGTGGCAAAATGTGTGTAAAGTCCGTAAAGTGCGAAATTTACGGTTGACTCTGCCCGCCTCTGCCAAGGCCGAGTGAGGGGTTGGGGGGAATGAAAAGCATGCTCAATTTCCTTTTTTTTTGCCACCGAACTTTGGAGCCCCTTTAATTTTAGGGAACAAAAAGCTAATTTATGAACATGTTAAAATTCAATCATTTTGAGAGAGTGGACATTCAAACTTTTATAACGTTTACTGGAAAACAGAGCTTTTTGGGTTACTTTAAGAAACCAATAGGCTAGGAATAATCCTAAATGAAAGCAGTATTAATTTTTATACCTAGGTAAACAAATTTAAATATAAAATATAAAATATGAACTATTGGTTAGTAAATTATTTATTTATTTGCCTAATAGAATTAGGTAAACAAGTTGTACTAAAATTGATAAACAACGGTAACATTGCCAGATGACTCTACATCGGCGTATCTATCAGGGGTGGGCGAAAGGGGCGCGTTTTCGAGTCTTTTTAATGGTACGTTGCAGGTTATAAAACAATTTTCTTATAATAATTAATTTGTAGTTTAATTCTATAACCTCATCAACTTTATAATATGTCCAAAGAAATATTCATCATACTAATAAATTCATTAGAAATTTTTTATGTCAAATATTAATATTGTAATTGAACGCTACATGGGAGTAGGCGCAAATTTTTATACCGCCCTGGGCAACCGTAAGTCTGGTTACGCCACTGTGGCTCTATTATAACCAAATACAGGTAGGGTGGCTACCTTTTGTTGATTTATATTTTGTTCTCTTCTTTCCTTCAGAAACAATGTTTGAAGAAACGAATGAAATTATATATTTCACATGTTTAACAATTCATAATATTAAGATATATAATTTAGAAAATATAAGTTATAGCAAAACAAAATGTTTTTCTTTTAAATGGATAAAATATATAATAAAATAATAATAAAAGAGACGGGATACTACATGACTAAATTTTTTCAAAATCTTTAAAAAATTTTATTTTTGGCGAGCTTTCGATAAAATATAGTTTTACTTCCAGGTTAGCAAATTTGCGTACTGTAGAGGCAATCACCACAAAAATGTATATTATAGTCTCTCGCTCTCTCTCTCTAGCAATTGTTAAACCTTAGACCAAGAAATATCGAGCTGTTTACATCGTGTTTTTACACTTATATTGGTCTGGGTTTTTAACTGGGTCGTCATTACTTCGTAATTTATTAATAATAATAATAAAAATAATAATCAGCTAGGCTAATACCCAAGGCACCACCTTATGCCTAAGTCATCAAGCGACTTTTGAAGCCATTAATTCAGGTGGACGGGTTACAACGTTTTCTCGACTGATTAAGATGTTTAATGCAGTTCATCAATTGGGTTCGTTTGTTTTATTTATAAAGAGCCCTAACTATTCCGTCTACGATCATTTATTGATTTACGAGCTGTCGTTTAGTCAAGTGGCTTACTGTGCTTTGTGAATGGTAAGTTTTTCGCTTCTTGTTAATACATTTTTTATTGGAGTGGATATTTATATGATATTGGAAATTGGACGGCATTGGTCTTTTTAAGCGTCATCTGTCACAACGTCAACAGTAAGTCTACAAGTCGTCCACTACCAGATGTCGAATATAGCTATTCTACGGTATCTTCATCAAGGGCGAGTGTTGAAATAACATGAGCGTTAAAGATGCGGCAAATATTTCTAAGCGAGAAAAATACAACTACCTTCTGTAGATATTTCTTTCATTAAAATTTGCTTCGTATTATATTTAACTGATAAACTTGTACTGTAAATTCAATTGTGCATTGTTTTAGTACGTCTAAATAACTGTTGTAACTACTTAATTTATAATATTCTGAATAAATTAAACTCGGTTGTTTCGTCTCAATTATTTTAATTATAATTAAAATTTTATACCGGGCGGGATTGAACCGGGATTACGTTTTAAGTAAATAACTCTGAATTGCGGAGATATATCTTTCAGGATCATCTCGAGAAATTAGTATAACTAGGGACGATTCTTCCGAGGAGAGGTATATTTTGGCTTGCCAACTTGTTTTAAATTTTGCATTTTATATTTCTAATTTTGTTGCTCTGTTAATTTAATAACGTTTTGGGTCTAAAGTTGGTTTTTTGTTTTATTCATATTGTTTTATTAATATTGGAAATTTGTTTAAGGCAATAACATTTGTAATATTTATTATAATTATAATAAAAAATATTCTACTGGTTCGGCTAACACCGGGATTACGTTTTTTCAATGGACGCTTCAAATATGGCGAAATATCGTTGAGTGCGGTGTCCCGTAATTAATACGCACAAGGGCAAATTCTTCCTAGAGGTATATTTTTTCAAGCTTGCCAACTTGTTTATTCGTACTTCGAAGTTTTCTCATATCTTGTTCCTTAAATGGATTCAAATAACCTTTAAGCAAACCTTTGTCGAAATATTGTAGAAAAATAAACGGTTAACGTTTATATTTTTAAATTTTCTAATTACTGATTTCTTAAATACTTAATTTTCAGAACACCTCAATTTAGGCTGAAATATTTACGGACATTTGAAACAAAATGGTTCACAAAAATACGAGGGATATTTTATGTTTTGCAACCTTTTTCAAGTCAATTTCTTCCGTGAAGGGAAGCTGGCCACCTCTGATGAGTTTCAAATTAGATATTTTCACTTTATAGTTTTTGCAAGTCGACATTTGTGCAAAAATTAAAAAGTTAAAACCTGTTCCTTAAAGTAATGGAAATAAATAAAATTTATGTTCAATTCTCGGTAGTAAGTACTGACCTCACATCTCAGTAAAACATTTCCATTTGTCAAACCAATCAACCTTTTTACGTTTTCCAGTATGCCATACAGCCGTCTTTTCGAAAATATTTTCCTTTCTCCAATCGGCGACAAAATGTTTTCTAAAAATCGTGACAACTTTTTCAAAGCAATACAAAACCGTTATACCTAATAAGTCAGGGGCGTAGGAACGTTCTAGAAGTTGGAGGGGGCAAAGAGAAACGAAAAGGGGTCTGGAGAATGGTTTTTAATTTTTAATGGAGTGTAGCTTCTCCGAATGCATGGGTACTTTTTACTACTATGTAAATTGGTGGGAAAAGACTGAAATTTAAGCACAGTTGAGATTCTATAAACTGTATATGCTTTCCAAATGATAATTTGAGCCTTTTGAAGATTTCAACTGACCAAAGGTTGGAGGGGGCAATAACATTAGTTGCCCCTCCCAGCCAAATTCTAGGGAGGGGCATTGCCCCCCCTGCCCCTCCCGGTTCCTACGCCCCTGTAATAAGTACATCCCTAATCTATCACAATTGTAGGTTAACAAGCAAGGTCAGATCCATTTCACACACTGTACAGATACACCCATTTTATTGAGAAAATAAATATCAAACTAAATCGTTTAAGAGTAGAAACTCGTGTTTCAATTTAGTTAAAACACAAAAATGAATTTTAACATTAGTCTTATATTTCCAAAACCCTATTAATAACTACAACTTAAGTATGCGATAAACTTTAATAAAAATGCGTGTACCAAAAGTACGAAATACATTTCTAAGACCTTTGTTATGTATATTAAGGTAATCGGTTTGATCAATAAAAGACTTACATGTAAAGTTACTTAGAGAAAGGTTATATCAGAGATTATTGATTCTTTGGTGTGGGAATTTTTTCCTTGATACACGTAAAATGTAAATCATTGAGTTCTGGGAACAGAGTAAGGGTCCAATCAGTACGGATTTCACCTTAGTAATAAAATTAATTAAACAGTGCTTTACGTAATTGTACCATGGATAACTCTACTGAGATTCCAAGATTTTGTATTACGGAGGTATGTAAGCTTTGGGAAATTAAGTGATTTTAGGATTTTTAAGTGTGGAAAAATACAGAGTTCAAAATTCAGCTCATACAAATATAAACCATTTGATGAGCGAAATAATTTTGAAATCAAAGGTTTTCTGAGGCGTAATTAGAAAGGTTATTATCCCTTTACCAAAATTTTATATTGAAATCTGATAGAGCTCGCCTATATTAAAATTTCTAAAAACTAAACCAAGGAACACTCTCTGAAAATCTAAAACAGGAACTATCATAAATGACGAAAAATTAATAATTAATGAAAAAATATTGTTATTACAACTGTTCATAAATACTTTTTTTATCAGCAATATTCTAAGATGAATCTAAATAATTTTTAAGAAAAATCTAGATTCTTTCCAAAAAAATCTATATAATTTCCAATAAAAGTCTATATAATTTCTAAGAAAAATCTATATAATTTTTAAGAAAAATCTAGATTATTTGTAAGAAAAATCTATATAATTTGTAAGAAAAATCTATACAATTTCTAAGAAAATCTATATTATTTTCTAAGATGTCTTAATCATTTCTGAGAAAAATCTTGATCTATTCTAAAAAGATAATTAATTTCTAAGACAAATCTTAATCATTTCTGAGAAAAATGTAATAAATTTCTAAGACAAATCTTAATAATTTCTAAAAATAATAATTAATTTCTAAGACGAATCTTAATCATTTCTGACAAAAATGTAATTAATTTTTAAGACGAATCTTAATATCATTTCTGAGAAAAATTTAATTAATTTTTAAGACGAATCTTAATCATTTCTGTGAAAAATTTAATTCATTTCTAAGACGAATCTTAATCATTTCTGAGTAAAATTTAATTAATTTTTAAGACGAATCTTAATCATTTCTGTGAAAAATTTAATTCATTTCTAAGACGAATCTTAATCATTTCTGAGTAAAATTTAATTAATTTCTAAGATGAATCTAAAGAATATCTATAAAATTGAAAACGCAATTTTTAAAATATTTACTATGGTTTAATTAACAGAGTCAGTATAAGACAATGGAAATACTTTTTAAAGATAAACCTACATAAACTTGGTAATATTATAATAAAAAAACTATCATTAAAAATTCACCATACATGTTAGAAAAAACTATTATATTTTAAATTTAAATTACTGTTAAAATAATAATTGATAACTAACCTGCATAAAGATCATTAATCAGATTCCTGATTTGCTCTAAGCTCTGAAACATTGAAAAACGACCAGACTTTTCATTTCCGAAAACTGGGTCTTTCTTTTCAATGTCTAAAAAAACTACAAAAGTTAGAGTTACGAAATGTTTAGAGTTTTATGTCTAGTACGGGTCCGGGAACGCTTAAAATCCATATTGTCAGAAACTTTGAACATTTTTCACGTTTTTGAAATTTTTGTTCGGGATTGTGCAAGACCAACAAGTTGGTAAGCCAAAATATACCTCTCCTCGGAAGAATTGTCCCTAGTGGTATGAATTTCTCGAGACGACCCTTAAAGATATCTCCGCAATTCAGAGTTATTTACTAAAACCGTAATCCCGGTTCTATCCCACCCGGTATAAAATTTTAATTATAATTAAAATAATTGAGACGAAACAACCGATTATAATTTATTCAGAATATTATAAATTAAGTAGTTACAACCGCGAGATAGACGTACTAAAACAATGCATAATTGAATTTAACCCTTTTTACAGTACAAGTTTATCAGTTGTATATCATACGAAGCAAATTTTAACGAAAGAAATATCTACAGAGGGTATTTGTATTTTTCTCACTTACGAAATAGTTGCCGCATCTTTAACGCTCATTTTATTTCAACACTCACCCTTGATGAAGATACCGTAGAATAGCTATATTCGACATCTGGTAGTGGACGACTCGTAGACTTCCAGTTGACGTTGTGACACATACCGCATGAAAAAGACCAATGCCGTCCAATTTCCAATTAATAATGAGTCGCACACCCAGGAAATCAATGACTGCATTAGGAATCGTAGATATCCATATATCAACACTAAATGTATTAACAAGAAGCAAAAACCTTCCCATCAACAAAGCAAATAGAGCCACTTGACTAAATGACAGCTCGTATATCAATAAACGTTAAATAAACGCCTTTGCATTATTGCAACTATGTTTAAGACGATAAGAAAACCCGTAAATTAATAACAAAAAACTATCAAAGTCGATCACCCACAGGTTCTACCCTTTAACCATCTTATCTCTGCTGACTGCGCTAAAACAAGATTTGACCTTTAAAATTTCATACGTAAAAATGTAGACTTTAAAAACCATTAATATACTCTTCCGCTAAGAGTGATATTCCTACGCGAGCTGCACGCTAGTAAAATGGCGCCAATTCTCTGAGCATTTAAAATGTATCAGGTTGCGGCTTAAAGAGTTTCAAGCTAATGGCCAAGTATAAAACAATGTGATGCTAAATACATTGAAACATTTTATTTATAACAAAGCTTTAACAAAGTTAGCCTTGTCTCAACGTCACACACATTCAAAATACGCAGAAGTAACGTTATACAACACCCAATGCAATATCAAACATTAAAGTAACAGAAACAAAAACAAAATAAGAGGTGTTTATAATCTTCCCACCCAAACAAATATTACATTTATTTTTATCCCGGTTTTACTGGTATTTAAACTTAAGAGATGTAGACGTCAATGGCTCATCGGTAAAACGTCCGCGTCATTAGGATGTGCCCCGGGTCCGATTCCTGACGACGGTCGTATTTAACTACAAATTGATCGATTTCCACATTTGGCAATTTAATACGTATCAAAAACAATAAAATGGTACAGGAAAAATTGACGTTAATAACTTTAAAACTGCTTAAAACACTTTCGCCAAAGCTGTTTTAGAAAAACACCATAGCTTAAAAAACACCATTGCTAAACAAGCGTCGGTGGCTCAGTGGTTAGAGCAAATCTCTTGCACACAGCAGACCCGGGTTCGATTCCCGGCCGGCGCCAATAAATCGCAAATTGTTGCTATGATGAATACCGTGAACAATTGGTGGAAACCCTGCCATTGGACGTTGAGAGGTTGCCATAACACTCAGCAATCGGTCCGTCCCAAAAGTCAAAACTTTGAAGAGAAAACGCCCGTACAAACACCACAGACTCAACAAACACCAACACAACAAACTCAACACCCACAACCGTCATAACACAAACACAACAAACTCAACACCCACAACACCCACAACCGTCATAACACAAACCCAACATTCACAAAATACACATAACGAAATATCCATTAAAACTGTCGCGACGGTGAGCGTTAACGAGAAAAAACCATCCAAACCAAACCCAACCGCTAATTAATCCCGAGAATGTTATTTTTTTAAAAATTCGACTTTTACACAATAAAAGTGACTTTATTAAAACAATAAAGGCACTACATGTTTCGACGTTCACTCACGTCGTCGTCAGGTGCGAAACTGATTGGTACTTTCGAGCTACGCCGTCGATGTTGGATGAGATCACGTGATTAAACCAAGTTCTTATAAAAAACGTGATAAATATTGTTTAGAGTTCCTATAGAAAACAATAATAATTCAAAATTTTGTCTGGACGTAAGAGAGCGAAAATAACTTTGTCATTTCGAGAAACAACTTAATTGACACTCCGTTTCTCTATAACCCCGATTTTAGCAAACATTTTTAATAGGTGGTTCCGAAAAAGAATTTCGCGCAGAGGCTCATGGAATATTGTTAGTTTTTTCACGAATCGTTGTCTGCGAAGAATCGTCTGCAAAGACTAAGGCCCTACCGCCCTAGGGTTGCAAAATGTGCGGATTTTAAAGAACATGATTGAAACAGTTACTGTAGTTTATTGTATTAATTGAAATTAGGCTACCAATTTCAATATGGATTTATTAAAAGAAAGGTTAGCATTTTTTTCTGAAACCAATTTTTATATTTTTAGTAATATATTTTCTCTAATACTCTTATTTTATTTTAGCCCTAGTCCCCCTACTGATAACACAAGTGCAATGGATGAGATTAGGTTTGTATTTTACATAGCTACTAGTTTCCCACAATTATTAGCTTCTCTAATTATTTAAATATTGTATTTCAGAAAACTTAGCCCTAGTAAGTGCACGTCCAATACTATTTCAGATAAAATCATATTACCCAAAGGGCATTGGACCAAACAAATGCATAGCTTCCCAAAAAACTTCTGTGAAGAATCGATAAAAGTCCACTTTACAAGACAAAAAGCCACCAAACATTTTCAAAATGGCTATCGGATGTACAAAGGTGGAAAAGTTTCAAATATATTGCTGACTACGGGAACTGATGAACTAGATGTTGTGCCAACAAGCGTTTACCTGAAATGTAAAGTTCAAGCGTCTTTTACATTGGCACGTAAGTATGAGACCGCTACCAAACTAAGTGTAAAAACTGGTAAAGTACAGGCAGGGCAGTGCAATTGTAAGGCAGGTGCTGGTGGAGTCTGTATTCACGTTTCTGCGCTCTTATGGCATATGTTGGATTGTCTTCGAGAAAATAGAACATTTATACCAGACGATCAGGCATGCACGGAAAAAGCCAAAGCCTGGGGAGTTCCGAATGGCAAAGGGGCTTTAGCTACAAAGCATTTTAAAAACTTAAACTTCGTTAGGCACAATCCAAAAAAATCTAGCAAATAGACTAAAAAATTACTCGGCTCTGGACAATTTTGAAACACCTTCCGACAATGACAACATGAAACTACGAATAGAAAATTTAGCCAAAAAATTTAAAAACACCAACAAGAGAGATTTTTTTTCTACCACTCTAGAAGACTCTAATTTTATACCAATTAAATTTGATACTAATGAAATACCAAGCACAATGGAAGTAAATCAGTTACCAAAAAACAGAATCTCTTTGCCCTTGAAAATTTTTGATATTCGACAATGTAAAAATGAAATCATGGAAATTATTGAGAATGCCTTTAGAACTACTCCACCACATCTAAAAATAACATTAGACGCAGCAATTATCCTGGAGAGCCAAACTAGAGGACAGTCCAACTGCAATATTTGGAAAAATGAAAGGATGTGTCGCATTACGGCTTCTAAATTTGCATTAATATGCAAAAGAAGAAAACCAGTCACACCGGAGTTTGTGAAGTCAGTGATGAATGGGCCAGATCTTTCACGCAATAAATTTGTCCAAGAAGGCATTAGCAACGAAAATACAGTTGCCAAAAAGTATGAAGAGAGACTGAAAAACGTTCAAACTTTCAATATTGGGTTATGTGTAAACCCATCACTGCCAATGCTAGGAGCTTCACCCGATCGATTGGTATTTGAAGAATCAACTGGGAAGTATATTTTATTAGAAATTAAAACACTATCAAAATGCAAATTAAATGGTATGTCAATCGCAGAAGCTATTGCGAAAAAAGAAAAAACAACTGCTTTCCTTAAAAAGGACGAAAATGGGGACTTACACTGCGATAAAAACCACAACTTTTGGTTTCAAATCCAAGGCCAACTTGGAATTACAGGCGTAAACTTCTGTGATCTTGTCGTAGACTGTGGTGACCATTTTCCATTTATCGAGAGGATAACATTTGATAATGTTAATTTTTGTAACCGTATGCTTCCTAAACTTTTGCATTTTTATTCTGAAAATGTAGTTCCCTTTATAAATGCCAAAAGTCATACTAGTCCCACAAATGTAGGAAGTTCCTGTGATAGCTAGTAATAGATAATCATGTACAAAGTTCCTATTGGTTTTGCCATTGACCACTAACAATATAAGTGATACAGAAAGTTTGTAATACTGTATATGTCTATGAGCGAAGTTTTTAGATTGAATACATATACCTACACATGCTTCCGCTGGTTTTCCAAAACTGTATCGAATGAAAAAAGTGTGGGGTACAATATATTGTATTAGTTAATTTTGTTAAGTAATTACAAGAATTCATAAATTTCCCTATGAAATTGTAGTTTTTAAATTTTACAACAATATATTAGAACTCCCGAACTAAAATGAATACTTCTCTCGTAGAGTTAATATTACAAAATTCTGGTGATGGGTAACATGTTTACCAAGTTCGTTAGTTTGGTCATTGGCCCCGAAGTGATGCATTTCGTGTTCTTATTACTGTTGACCAATAAGTGATATTAATACCTTTACCGTCCTATTTGTAAAGTCATTGACTAAGTGATAACTTGATACCTGATTTAAAAAATGTCATTTAAAATTTGTTTATTGAACTTTGGTTTTTTTCATTCACTACATTTACCAATGGCTCATTACAAAAATTTGTCAGATATGCACAAATTTTCCACACTTTCTGGAGTTGCGCGCTCATACTGTTTGGGAATACAGTATTTAACAAGTGGTATTTTTTTACACTTCGTATTACACGCTCAACGTGTATTCTCACACTAGCAATATCTCTAGTTTTATTTTCTTCTTCCAGTGAAAGCTGGGTTTTCTTTCCAAGAAATGGGGGAATATTGAGACCAATATTTTTGTCTTTTAACAAGGGTTCTATGGTAAATCCACGATCTGCCATTATTGCGTCACCTGATTCTAATAAGTTCAATATCTTGCTTTGATTTGTAACTTCTACATCAGACATTCGCCCTGGCACAAGATCCGAAACGAAGCTGACAAATCCATTTGGAGCTATTCCAATAAGACCTTTTGCTATACTATGGTGCTTGTATGATGACCATGTGTCACTTTGGGTTGTGTAATCGTGGGGGGTCTGTATAAATAGCTCAGTCGCGTCTATTATAACACCTTTTAATATTATTATAACACCTTTTAAATTCGTCTGGCATGTCAGCATCAACAGATTTCCGTGATGGCCAAATGTTTAACTGCGACAGTCTTTTATGCAATAAATCAAACCACGTTATACATAGGGTTGAAACTGTTGATACTGAAATGCCAAAACGATATGCTAAATCTTCCTCAAATAACCCCACTTTTAAACGGCATAGTACCAAAAACAGTTGATCTTTAAAATGCAGTACCATTGGTCGCCCAGTAGTCCCCGAGCTCTTCCGTTCGATTTTCCTTTTATAACCCCCGGGGCAGCTATAATAAGCTAGGGTAGAGAAATCAGGCTCAATGTATTCAAACAAAATGTTGAAATCATCCTCAGAACTAAAGCCGGTGTAAAACTGCAACATGTTAGGGTTAGTAACGCTACTTAAGGAAAATTTTTGGTTTTTCTCCAATAATCTAATACGTTCCTTTAAAGATTTATTCGCAGTTTCTATTGAGGCAATTGTTTCTTTAAGGTTTGGTATTTCAGAATTTGCACATGACAAATCTCTATTTTCTCTGGAAAGTTTATTAATCGTCTTTTCCAGTTCACATTTTTCCTTCTTTAGGAGAACATTCTCTTCAGTAAGTTTCCCGACGTTATTCAACATAAGAATAAGCATTTCTATAGTTTTCTGTTGAGTAGCAATAGTTTTGGAGAGAGTGTCGAAGTCTCTGGGCAAACTATAACTATGATCTAGGCCTAAAAGAAAATTCATTTATTAAAAAAATAAGTGATTTATATTGGCGGTTATAGCCTACCATTTTCATTTTGATTAGGTTTTATTTCTGATTGTGCGTTCCACAAATGAAGTTCACTTCTAAAACTGTTAGTTTCTGATGTAGTTGTCCCAATATTTGTTGGCGTATCAGGAACAACAACATAACTAGAAACCTCGCAGAAGTATTCCTTCTCTACAGAGTATTCTGCCTCGCAGACTTCATTATAAAAATAACATGGTATGTTTTGACCATATTTTCTCCTTCCATCTGCGCTGAAATGAAATCCGCATACCGTTTGATATTTAGAGCCCAAAACTCTTCGTACTGGGGTTGTCCACACTCGTTCCTTGGTTATTTTGGGGTCAGTTTTACAGTTTTCAGATATGGCAGTGACCCATTTCTGATGGAGACTCTCATCTTTTGGAAACTTACTAAATGTTGTATGTTTATTCCTGTATGATGACTTTCTGCAACCAGGAACGCAACATTTGCGCCCACCTCCTTTTGGTGTACTTGACATTTTAATTAAAACGAAGTGTCTAAATACGAATTAAAGTTATTATTTTGTAGTATACATTAATTTCAATATGAATATACCTTAAGGCAAAACCATAGAAGAACACCTAAAGTTGAAACAAATGAAAACCTAAAATATTATTGGTTAGTTAGTTCCATTGGAATTGGAATTTTATTCATAGTTTATCCTGATTCAAACTAACGTAATATATTTTAAATTTAATATTTAAATTTTCACTGTTTCACAAGCCTCGGCTTAAATCGCTGTAACTGGAGCAGACTGCCAGTTCCCAATAAGCTCGAATGATATGCCAACTTTGAGTGGATAAGTTTGGTCGTACACGACTGAAAAGTAACTAAATCACGTGACCCTCCATCTTTTTCGGAATCAGCTATTAGCAACCGATGCCAGTCTAATTTGGATAGCGGCTGTTTTATATTGCAAAGGGGACGATGGTAGCGAAAAGGTTATCGTTCACTGCAGCAAGAAACTGTCCGACACCGACAATGGTATCACGCCACCTAGCGAGAGCTTTTGGAAGTAGTCTGGCGCGTAGGCACGCTGCGTCAATATCTAGAGGGTTCCTTTTTAGGGGTATGCGAGTAGTGGTTTTAGGCAATCGAGTCGGGTACCGAGTATCTGAAAACTTTTTCGTCGAGTGTCGAGTCGGGTAGTATTTTTGTCGAGTCGGGTAATCGAATATTCGATTAAGCCAAAATTTTCATTATTCGAGTAGTCGAGTAGTTAAGAAAAACTTTCGATTACTCGATCGAGTTTTTTTCGGGTAATATTCTTTAATTATTAATTATGGTATTCTTGATTATTCATAACTGTATTAAATTTGATAACGAATTTAAAACTTACGAATTCATAGATAAGTTGACTGTTAAACTCTATTATTAAACATTTAAACTACTAAATTGATACCGAAGTAACCTTAGCACCGTAACCGCCCAAGCGTCATCCGAATTCAAGGAGGCGAAAAGAAATATCTAGTATTATCAGACCGTAGCGTCGCGTTGAAATTATTGCGGTGGAAACATAAAATTTTGTAAAATACTCGTCGAATAGTCGAGTACCCGAACCTGATGGGGAAAATAATAACCCGACGAATTCAGCAAGGTGGCTTATTCGAGTATTCGAGTACCCGAATATGTAAATTTTCGATACTCGATATTGCATTTTTCTTAATCGAGGTACGAGTTCGGGTACCCGACCTAAAAATATGTCGGGTACTCGATGATGATCGAGTACTCGCACAGCCCTAGTCCTTTTCACTTTAATCACGGATAATAGCTCGCTGCAGTACCTCCCCCAAATGAGAGACGCGTCATCAAAAATGATAGATGGGCATTACAGTTACAAAGTTTCGACTTTAAAGTAATCCATAGAAAAGGAAGAGAAAATGTCGCGCCGGATGTCTTATCACGGCAACCCGTAGTGAGGATTACCCCATTTTCAGTTAACAAAGCCGCTAGCGCTAAACTTAGCGCCGTAAACGTACATACAAAAGACCTCCCCCTACTTAAAAGAATTGAAACACTAGCCGAAGCTCAGGCCGAAGAAGAAAAAATTAATAATATGATAGTTTATCACAAAACGGGATAATTATCTGCAAATAAAAAACAGGCACGTAAGATATAGAAAAGTCGTCACAAATATTACGTAGAGGATAATGTTTTGTATCACGTCATCGAATCGCGATTTTATCGCGAGGAGGTAGTCACTTTAGTAATCAGGTGTACAAATCATAGATAATCACAGGAATTCACTTAAAATAATAACCGGAAATCACAGAAATCTTATGAGCAATCACTGGAAATCACCGATAGTTTTACGAAAATCAGTAATCAGGTGTACAAAATATTAACGAGTGACGACCCCCTCGTCTGGTCGTCACGAACAAAACCTCGCCCAACCCATAACGTGGAAACCCGTTATTCCCAATAAGTTGATCCCAAGCAATCTTAAAGGCCGAGAACAGAGATTCCATTTTCTCGTGTGCGAATTTAGACCCCCACAAAATTGAGTGAGAGCGTCGACAGCTTGACCGACGGCTCGGACTGTTTTTGAATAGAATATATACAATGAGCATCAAAAAAAGATGTAAGCTACAATACATGGAATTGTCCAGGCGGTCACTTAAGTTGTCAGAGATGTCAATCAGTTGTCACTCGTAAAAAAATTAAGTACAGGATAAGAGGGGTGGAAATTCACTCTGGTACAGCGGAACACCTGGGACTAGAAAAAGTCTTGTGGCGAGTTCGTCTGCTCGTTTATTGGGACACATAATACGCCGATGTAGTCGCTTATGGAAAGTCACGCAATGTCTGTCAGAAAATTAAACCCGACACCCAAAAGCCAACTGGGATGCAAGTACAATGCCGCCGGTAGAAACTGGGCACACGTTAACTTTAGATTTAGTAGGTCCTTTCCCAAAAAGTAAAATACTCAAGTTTTCGTCGTAGTGGATAATTTTTCTGGGTACGTAGAATTATTTCGTTTGAGACGAGCGACAGCTCAAGGAGTTAGTACTAAGGTAACGGGGGACGTTTTTTCCAGGTATACGGAAGTCAATTTGATTCCGATCTATTTAAAAGATTCTGTAACGATTGGCGGGCTTGAATTCATAACAACTCCCCGTTTCACCCTCAAGATAATCCTACCGAAAGAAAAAATAAAAGTCATATTAAGAAGGCAGTCCCCGCGAATGAGACGAAAATTTACAGAAAATAGCCATGGCACCGCCAGTAGCGGCGCTAAGGTTTTTTCACAAGTGGGCTAATTATTTTGTAGCCCCTAAGAATTTGGTGGCCCTTACAACTTTAGTGACCCATTATAAATTTTCCAGGAAGCGAGAAGAGCAAGGTCGTTTTATTGTTCCGGCTCTCGTCCCTTTTACTGGACCCCCTACTGACCTTGTATCCGACCTGGAGGGGACACGTGTATGGAACGCCAAAAGTGTCACAAGCAACACTTTTGGACATGTCAAAAGTTTTTGACTAGTGCTTTTCCATCACCATTCATTGGCTTTTAATTTACCGAATCCCATCGAAGTTACAACGTTTCCACCAATAAAACAGTGACAATTTAAGCTCATTATTAATTCAACCATTAGAAATTGACTGCTTCATTTGGGCGTACCTGGGGAGGAGTCACGTTTTTACTTGACTCGACACAATTTATACATGTCAAAATCAATTTTAGACATGTCAAAACTTCATTTCGACTAGTGCTTTTCGTTTTGACTAGACAAATTCTTCACGCATCGTGATTGGACTAGAGGTTTTTAACGGTAACTGGACAGAAATATTATTAACATAATTATTGAAAAACGCCATTCTATTGGTTTATAAAAATTTATACAAAGCCTTTATTGGCCTATACGTGTCACGTGAAATAATTTAGTTACCTCCTTAAAAAATTTCATGCCTTTATCCCCTCCTCCGACAAATTGAACATGTCAAAAACTTTCTGACTAGTTAAAAACTGTAGTCGAGTACGCCAAAAGTGTCTCAATTCCCGTATAGAAATCTAACGCGAGACGAAAGTGTCACAATACAACAGTTTTCGACTAGTCGAAACTTTTATACACGTCCAAAATACGAGTCACGTCAAGAATTCGGCACTAGTTCGGAAATTTGTCGCTTAAAAACGTTTTTGACTAAAGTCTCGAAATGTCGCGACTAATTCTGCGATGCCTTTCAACCAATCACGATATTGGAAATTCAAACTACCCAATCGCGAGTGATGTAAGTTTTTCGCTAGTGATGTAAATTTCTGTCGCTTAACTCGCCAAAAGTGTCTCAATACAACAGTTTTCGACTAGTCGAAACTTTTATACATGCCCAAAATACGAGTCACGTCAAGAATTCGGCACTAGTTCGGAAATGTGTCGCTTAAAAACGTTTTTGACTAGTCTCGAAATGTCGCGACTATATCTGCGATGACTCTCAACCAATCACCATGGTGAAAATTCAAACTACCCAATCGCGAGTGAAGTAAATTTTTCGCGAGTGATGTAAATTTCTGTCGCTTAGCTCGCCAAAAGTGTCTCAATACAACGGAACAAGACATGTCAAAAACGTTTTCACTAGGCTCAATCTAGAGATCACAGTTGGAATCGGCCAATGAATTCATCCCCACAGAGGATGGCACTCCGAGGAGCTCAGGATACGGGTCTGTACTTTGGTAATACGATTTCTTAAGTCGTAATCTTTGAATATCGAGATAGTCAAACTAATTTTAACTTGCATGGAGTACTGAGGAGAATAGTGTCTTTGGTACGGAAGTATTAGATTGTTAGGTAAAGTTCTACGAGCTGCCGAAAAATAACACGCCACGAAAAGTCAGAATTGCTAGCAGACGAATGTTATTCAATTATGTTGTCAATGGTTTTAAATTACCTTGAACACTTCTGAAAACTCTGCCCACGCAAGTGGCATGTAGTGTTGGATATACGGATATTTGTTTAGTAGTCCGCCTTACTGGTGAGCCTACTTTCTTAATTTATTTTAGTAGTCACTGAATAGTGGGGTAAAATGGGGTAGCCAACATTTTGGTTTACCCGTCAGAATTAAAATAGGAGTTCATTATCAGTTGAGTTACATGATGTAATTTTTTTTAAATAAAATGTGATTGATGGATGATGGATTTATGATACACCATATTTGCCATTAGTTATGAATATTAAGATAAATTTTTCAATAGTCAAATTGACTAGTAAGCCCCCCAGATTTCGATTATTGTTAGTAGTCAGAGCATTTATTTTAGTGCCTTATGTCTAACCCTGGTGGCATAATGGTAACGAAATTAGTCTTCCCGTGCAAAAAGAACAAGAGAAACGAACTAGCAGATAATAAAGCACATTCGTCTGAGCAGTGTTCTGCTTGCTCTAAGGTTGAATACAGTGTAATTACTAACAACGTTTTATTAGTTGTAAGCCTAAGCAGGGATAAATATTAAGATATTTTGTGTTAATTTAAGTAATTTATGTTCGAAAAATAATAACGAAACTTTGAAATTTCCCCACTTTAGAAAAGGTAATTTAAAACCATTGACAAAACGTAAACAACGGTTTAGTGTCGTCCAATAACACATAACAAGTTTTCCGACGCGTCTCGTTCCCAACTGTACTCTGCGTGGCCAAACATAGAGGAGTTTCATCGCAGATTTATCCGCTCGTGTTGAAATAAACTATAAATACTAGCAAACAACTTAAACTTCCCCAAAATATGCTCATTTTAGCAACAATACATAATTATTTCCAACTATGCTCCCGCCACTATAAATACTGGAAGGTAATTTGCATTATCAGTAAGTTTTTTCGCCTGACATTCCTCCTTAGAGAGCATGTTGTAGAATGGCGATAAAAATAAGATTTTCAAAACCAAAGCGACACCACTACCATTTTCTTACAATTAGTCCCATCAAATGTGTTCATCGTAATTTAATAAAATAATTTTAAGAAATTTCCATGTACAATTCGTCTGCTAGCAATTCTGACATTTCGCGGCGTGTTATTCTTCGGCAGCGCGTATAACTTTACCTAGTAATCTAATACTTTCGTACCAAAGACACTTTTCTCCTCGGTACTCCATGTAAGGTATAAATGGTATGAGCTCTTCAGAGTGCCATCCTCTGGGGCGACCAATTCATTGGCCGATCCCTACTGTGATCTCTAGTTCAGGCACTTTCTATGCTCTTTGCTTATAATGCCTGAGTACAAAACATCGCTAGAAGATTTCTACTCATTTGGTTTTACACAAACCACCTCCGGTCTTCAAAATATCTAACAGAAATTGGAATGCAGCATTTATTTTGCCAGTCTTAAAAACACAGTTGAAATAATTTAAACATGTTGTTTAATAAGCTAGCTTTCTAAAATCTAACACGTTGAAAGGATCCTTTGCTAAAATATCGCATTGAGATTTGACGCACCATTTCTATTTTCAGTTTCGAAACCGTCTCATAAAAAATTAATGAATCTTAATTCCGACGCAGCCTTCTCGTACTGGATACTGCCAAGTTTATTTTGCAATATTATTCAAAGCTACGTCATAAATCCTTTTTGTCTATGAAGTTGCCAATCCTGTCACTATTATTTATGTTATTCTGTCTATAAATTAAAGGAATCGTCTGCTACCAAAAACGATATACTGACGTAGCAGCAGAAGACGTAGTCGCCGATTTATCGGAGAATAAACGGAAATAATAAAGAAACAATACATCCATCGCAGATTTAATCGTTGAGATCGAGCCTAGTGAAAACGTTTTTGACATGTCTCGTTCCGTTGTATTGAGACACTTTTGGCGAGCTAAGCGACGGAAATTTACATCACTAGCGAAAAACTTACATCACTCGCGATTGGGTAGTTTGAATTTCCAATATCGTGATTGGTTGAAAGGCGTCGCAGATTTAGTCGCGACATTTCAAGACTAGTCAAAAACGTTTTTAAGCGACACATTTCCGAACTAGTGCCGAATTCTTGACGTGACTCGTATTTTGGACGTGTATAAAAGTTTCGACTAGTCGAAAACTGTTGTATTGAGACACTTTTGGCGAGCTAAGCGACAGAAATTTACATCACTAGCGAAAAACTTACATCACTCGCGATTGGGTAGTTTGAATTTCCAATATCGTGATTGGTTGAAAGGCGTCGCAGATTTAGTCGCGACATTTCGAGACTAGTCAAAAACGTTTTTAAGCGACACATTTCCGAACTAGTGCCGAATTCTTGACGTGACTCGTATTTTGGTCGTGTATAAAAGTTTCGACTAGTCGAAAACTGTTGTATTGTGACACTTTCGGCTCGCGTTAGATTTCTATACGGGAATTGAGACACTTTTGGCGTACTCGACTACAGTTTTTAACTAGTCAGAAAGTTTTTGACATGTTCAATTTGTCGGAGGAGGGGATAAAGGCATGACATTTTTTAAGGAGGTAACTAAATTATTTCACGTGACACGTATAGGCCAATAAAGGCTTTGTATAAATTTTGATAAACCAATAGAATGGCGTTTTTCAATAATTATGTTAATAATATTTCTGTCCAGTTACTGTTAAAAACCTCTAGTCCAATCACGATGCGTGAAGAATTTGTCTAGTCAAAACGAAAAGCACTAGTCGAAATGAAGTTTTGACATGTCTAAAATTGATTTTGACATGTATAAATTGTGTCGAGTCAAGTAAAAACGTGACTCCTCCCCAGGTACGCCCAAATGAAGCAGTCAATTTCTAATGGTTGAATTAATAATGAGCTTAAATTGTCACTGTTTTATTGGTGGAAACGTTGTAACTTCGATGGGATTCGGTAAATTAAAAGCCAATGAATGGTGATGGAAAAGCACTAGTCAAAAACATTTGACATGTCCAAAAGTGTTGCTTGTGACACTTTTGGCGTTCCATACACGTGCATGCCCGGGGTATTTCCCTAAATTCCCTTAAGCCCCTTTCTTTTGTTT